>NW_017097317.1:263782-400997 GCF_001412225.1 Nicrophorus vespilloides | reverse complement strand
AGTAATTAGACTTTGATTATACACTGCTAGGTTCATTTCACTCACAGGACAACGCTGCAAATGACACAGGTATTACTGCTACGACGAATACCAAACCCAACGTTTTATCTCAATAATTAAACCCAATGTTTAACACCTTGTTACATTCTCCTCATTATATTTACTCCAAGATCGTTGCAGACTTAAATCACACAGTTTTCAGAACACCATTAATGAAAATGCAGTCGATTCCGCTTAATCGTTTAATTGGGACAAATATACTAGATGTACCCCGATTAATCTGACTGTATTTTCATTGTTAGTGTTTCAAATTTGCAAAAAAAAGTTATCAAAAAAATCAACACCTAATAATTAATAATCCAAATAAAAGAATGCGTAACACTTAAACATTGTGGAAACGTCCATCATTATGATTAGTAATATCTAATCTAGTTCAGTTGATTCAATGACATACATGATTCTCTTCATTGTTTAATTTTATGTAAATGTGTACATATTTTTGTGCGTATTATACACGAGATTTTACCATTTATAACATATTTCTCAACAGTTTTTTTTAAATTTCTATCATATAATAATAAATATTTGTACATTCCTCTTTTCCTGCTATGAATCAAAAATTCAAATTGTGGGAGGCACCATTTTCGAAATGGAAACCTCTTTTCGTGGCGTCGCGTTGTGTAACAATGGTCTATAAATTGTTTTGAATGCACAATGAGAGTGGCTATGGTCAGGGATTAAGACATCGAGCAAACGAAAAAAAAAACAAGATAATATTCCGTGTTGTAGATGTGGCGAGTAGAATTTTGATGAGTTCAGTTTTAGATTCGTTTTTTTTTCTTCTATCGATTGCTTAGTGCAAAAGCAAAGTGTCGCAAAGTATTTGTTTCACGAAATTCCAAAACTTCCAGTTTATTTTGCATTCTTTTGATTCGAAGTATTTCGAATCTGGAATTTGAAGATGTCGTTTGATCCGTTTATAAAAGTTAACAATTTGTTTATATGGTTAGTAAACAGTAAAGCAAATCTTAGAGGATCACACACACAGGAAAAAAACTGGGCTTCGGTCCAAAAAAAAGGTTGAAGACCCCTGAATTGTGTGTGTTGTATATTTCAGTTAAAATGCGATGTTAATAAACTGGTCCTGAGAGTATCCCTTCACTCATCCTTAAAACCCTTAGCTCGGAGTTTCCAACACGTGGATATACGTTACATTTGCCCACGGCGTTTGCAGCTCCGACATTTTACTTAAGATGTATTTTTATGTAAATGCCTTGATAACGAAAAAATTGAAGTCATTCTAATTGGATTCGTATTCAATTTAGTTAATTTTGAACAAACCTGACGTTAAATTTTGTGTTATCAAGTATATCTGACAACCATCTTAATTTACTTGAAAGATTCATATGGTTGTCTGGTGTACATTTTGTGTGTATTCTTTATTTTATTTATATTTTTTTCCTTCGAATGTGTGTTTCGAATGGATTCCGTTTTAACAAGTAGCGGGCACAACATTGATGGCCTTGAGTTTAAATTTATACTGAAATTATAAACAGAAGTTTATAGTAGGTCTATGTGTATAGACGCAGCTTAAAAACCGAGGACACTCTGTTGCCGAACATACACTACCCAACACTGACACCCGCATTCCAACAACGATCACAAAACGTTTCCATATTTCACATCGAAAAAAAAAAATTAATTTTATTGTCTCTTTTTATTTTTCTTTATTTGATAGAAGAAATATAGAAATTTTATTATTAGTAATGATATGAAAAAAATCAATTTGCCATAAGTACCAATTGAAATGACATGTGTGAAGGATAAATCTTGGAATATAATATCAAATTCATTGATAGTTTATATATAACTTTAATTTGAATTATTTTTATATTTGCTGCTTTCTCTTTGCAAAGTTACTAGAGCTTATAAACTTAATGTTTCCCTATGTTTAAATCTGCTTTTGAGAGATTAATAAGATTATTTTAACTTATTGTTGTCCTTGTAAAATGATATTATTGCATTTTACCTATTTGGAAATTATTGTACTAAATTTAAAGCAATTTCTTGAAAATTTTAATAGTTTTAACTATTAGAAGCTATTTAGAAAGTCTACATCTACAGGACAATTATACTTAATTAAATTACATAACAAATGAAAAAAGTGTTTGAGACTATTAGAATTTTAATTAAATAAAAGTAAATATGTGTAATAATAAAAATAGGAAGCTGTGTATTTGTATTGATAAAAAAAACGTTGGTATTCGAAGAATTTTACATGATTGTGTTAACAGCAATAGAGGGGTTCATGTAGATCGATGGATGCTTCGAATTCGTGAAAAAAATATTTATTCAATTCTCAATAAAACGCTGGAAGTCTGGGAGGGAAGCTATCTATGCATGCCAAAGCTGTACACATGGAAATAGTTCCCCGTTCCATTTTTCGACTCGTTGCATTCCGCTGCTGGTAAACGGGATGGACAATAATTGCATGAAAGTGATTGTATCAAATCGAGATAATTGAGAACGCTAATCGGAAAATTGATCACAGCTCCCGTTGCCAAGGGCCCAATCTGCTGTTGCTGTCTGCGTACAACGATAGAATGGAAAACGATATAGAATAGGATAGGATGGGGTAATAGGATGTGAACGCAACGCAAGGATAGCTTCACAAAACCGAGGGGGAGAATTAGCAATTGCGCGTCGCAGGTGCCATCTCGATTTCAATATTGACAATGGTTCGCTCTTGACCATGGACGTAGTATAGTGGCCCTCGAAATGTGCGTTTTAGCAATGGAACTAACGAACGAACGGAGGACAATTCAATCCAGTTAATATGGCCGTCCGTTCGTCCATGATGATGATGGGCGACGACGACGCCATTTTTCTTTTTCTGCCAATTGGCTCCGTTCTTCGTCCAGTCTATAAATAATATAAATGGAAATAAATTAAATGCAATTCAATCATATTGAGCTGATTTTAATAATAACCAGCATCTGAAGTTATAAATAGGATCGCAACGGACACCACACCACGAGCAGCGCGTCTCAAACTATTCCAATTGGCTGTGTTCTTTCACTCATAATCAAAACATCCTAAATGCAATTAATCATATTAAATTCTAATTGGAAATAAGTCAACCTAACATAATAGCTTTAGATGGTACAAGGTTTGTTACAACCATTAACTAATGTAATCCAATATAAATGGATAAAATCATAAATTCAATAATTCAATAAAATAGAATTTTTTTTGTGAAATTCTTAGGTATCTCGAATGATCAAATAGGATAAATCATTTATATATATTAGGAAGTGTAATTGGAAGAAATAAATTGTAATGGTGCAATCACAAACGAAATTGACCGTTTAAACCCATACTAAACTTTCGTACATTCCATAAAAGAAGTTTATGCGCGACTTTATTTATCATAGGTAGTGTGGTTGTATTTTAATGATATTAAATTTGTTCTTGCTCGACTTGCAAACTTCACAGATCATTTATAATGAATTATTCAATTGCTAGAAAACCTTCTTTTAGCTAGATGTTCGTTACTGATCAGATGTAGTGTACTTCAACCTTAATAACATTACAATTGTTGTTGAACATTTATTATGTTTACATCAATTGTAAACATTGGTGGATGAGCAAGAAAAAACGTTTTTTTTTTATTGTCGGTGTCGCAGCGAAGTTGCATGTTTGGTCCTTTGTACAAAATTACAGGTCTCGTAAAAGATTCGATCCCTGAGTGAAAGCTGTTGCCACGGAACTGGTTTCATTTGACAAAAGGGACGTGACCTATGCTAAATTTTTAGCTTCGCTCATTTAGAACAGGCCGGATGGAATAATGGTTTTCGACGTTTGCGTATTAGTTCATTAGCGGCAAACCCAGTTGGATCCGCTGATGCGCGCACAGATTTTTGCGGTTTCGCGGAAAATCAGCCTCAGGTCCATTAGCCGCACGGTAATGAAATAATCCGGACATGCAGCCACAAACCCCCACTATTATTATCATTAACAACAAAGGAGAGTTCTAAGCCGATTTGTGTACATCTATGAACGTGTATAGTTTTTTTCCTCTATACTTGTTTTTACCTATTTCTTTCTGTCTGCACGTTAAACGGATTTCCGAAGCATTAATCGCGTTAAAAGGGCTCATTGATTTTTGTATTCTTCCCTTTGGGATTGATGGGACACTACCACCAAACCTCATCCCTTGTCGTTACCGACGTCGCGGTCTTCTAATCACGAGCGCGTCAACAGAAATGCAACGTTACCATAAAAATGCATGCATAAAACTAAATGAACGTCGCCTTTTCCGCACTATTATGTCCCTCAGATTAGGTCGTACTTCCCTCCGTGCGTTCCCCCCAATGTCTCGTAGCTCGGTTTGACATTTATAACGATCTTCTTCGAGTTCAAGTGAAAATGTCAATTATTTTTATTGTTCCCATCCGCCCCCGTTTTTGCACTTTATTTTATTACATCTTCGTGCTAAAATCCGCGATAAATCAAAACCTATTTCCTCGCATTTACGGCCAGCACTAAACGAAATCCAAATATATTGCCGCTAAAAAATTAGCTGTTTCTGTCGCATTCCCTACTCAAATATTCATTTTATTTACATGCTCCCATATAACTGTTTTCAATCTACTCTCATAAAATTCCTTTTCATACATTTTCTTTCTTTAATCCAACAATTCCATTCTCTCATCTCTCATTTGTTCAATTAAACCTAACACATATACATATGATTAAAAATAAAATGAAATGGATAATATTAGAATATAATACAATATACAAAAATATATATGTTTAAAGTAATATATTTTAATATGCAAGTCGATCTTTTCGTATTCAGATTCGATTAAATTCGAGCGTGCCGTGGTACCTTTACAATTTGATATTTGCGAAATCGACTAAAAACTTGATTTCCTTCGAATCCAAGCCGAGTCAAATATGATCGTTGTTTTTTTTTGGTATATATATATATACACGTTGAGAAACAATTTCATGGATCTTCCTTCGAAAAGCAAGGCGTATCCTTGGAACGAGGAAGGATCAGTATCATCAATCGGCAAGCATCGATTCCACTGGGGGGAAAAAAAGAGCACAAATTTCTTTATTTTACTTTGTCTGAACGTATGTATTCGTGTGAGCGAGGGCCGCGTTTTAATACAAAGTAATTACAGCTGGCGTGGATCGTTTTCGTTTCAATTGCACGTCTCGTCTTGGTGGAAGGAGAACTCCGTTTGTCCATCCGGTCTTCTTGGTCTCTCTTAATATCAGAAATGTACTAGCCTTGTGCCAATTAATAAATAACGCCTCGGGGAGAGCCGGCTGCTTTTATTGGCAAAACCGAGACGACGCGATTAAATAATGCATTTCGCTAATGAATAAATTTAGCCGATCGAATTTCATTAATTAACTATTATTAAAATGGTCGATGGAAGAAGAAAAGAAAAATAATAATAATAAGAAGAAAAGGAAAATGCTGGTGGATGAAAGACATGCACGATGCGTGATGCATGCAGGTAGGAATCCTGCGAGCACCACCCTCGTACACTCCGAGGGTGGCCGTTCTCCCCCCTATCGAAGTTTCCGTTCCGCAAAGGTTTTAGGTAACTACAAAAATGAGTTATTTTCTTTAACTTCCGGACAGCCTTCCTCAATTGAAAGGGGCGATTCGGACGCAGCAAGGTGCATCCGTTCTCCTCTCCACTGATTATTCCCAGTGGATGTTTTTTTTTTGGGCGTTCCTCGTAGCCCTTCGAGGGGAGATATGTAATGTCGTTTTTTATATATTTTTTTCTGCGCTTAACCATTCAATGTCCAGCTGGAAATTCGCACTTCCAATCCCCCACACTCGAGGATTAGAAGTAAAGGAAATCGACTTAACACAAAAAAAATAGTTAACCAGTTCTTCATTTAATCTTCTTCAACCTCTAAGCAACATAACCTTATGATTATATACATACTATAACTACATATAAAATAGTTGTTAGGAGTGGTAGTTAAAGTAGACTATTAGAATGTTTGAATAATAAAATACAGTCGATTCCGCTTAATTGGGACAACTGTTAATAGGGATAGCCGCTTATTAGGGATAAATCCTAAAGAACTAAGGAAATAACACCAATTTACTCCACTTTTTCAGGACAACATTCCCTTTAATCGAAACAGTAATCCATGGATGTAGTATATGCACCCTATGTCTGATACATACATTTTTAACGTTCCAGAATTTATATCATTTTCTACTATATATTTGTATACAATTCTTTCAATATTATAAAACACTAATACTGTAATTTTTGTGGAAATTTGGATAATTGGTCCAGTCGTATAATCGGGACAAAATGTGTTCCGATTAAGCGGAATCGACTGTGTCTTTAAAATATCAATTAGTTGCAATTTAAAGAAATCTTAATTCTACTCTATAGTTTTCATCTATAAGTCATTTATTTGCTTAAGATGCATTACGTGGCCCGCGGGCCAATTAATGACAATTTTACAATAAAAAAAATTAATAAGCGCAAAAGGCGTTAATTATGTCGTAATATAAATGAGTTAAGTAGAAAGTAATAGGGGTTTTAGAAAAAGAGACTTTTTCAAGTTTGTAAATCAATGTCACATTCAATTAGAGTTTACACATTCGTTCCTTGTTTTTGCCAAATTGTTGGTAATTGAATTTTCTTGAATTACATACAACATATATGTATTTATCGCATGTTTTTGGTAGAGTATAGTAAAAGCGTTACGAACTATTCGAACGAACTCGTTCGAATACGCAATTAATTGATACAATTAATATTCAATGGAATAAATTTTGCATTTAATTGCACACACATTTTCTAGAATAGTCATTACATGTTGTTTAGTTATATTTTGCTCAGTTAATATTTGCTCAAAACGCTATAGTTAAATTAACCCTCAATTAAAATTTACTTGTAGCTTTAGCAAATGAGTAATTAAACCAAAATGGAAATACCAAAGTGCGAATTAAACAAAAAAAAATGTCATCCTTATCTTATTGTTATTTGTTAAGCAGACATTTTTGCTTGCATAAACTCGTTGAACCTAAGAATTACAAAGATATTCTCCTTAAACGTCGAGTATTTGAATATGAGGGAAACCAGGAATTTGTCCTCGCGCAAAAAAAATATTACTGAACATAATAGAATTGTTAAAAGTAAATGCATGTAATTTGTGGAGTAAACTAATCACCTATTCAGATGAGAATAAGTTCGCGCGCAATGCGTAAATCACATTAGCCGATTAGAAAATACTGGTTAAAAAATAACTTATAAACAATAGCATTGTTAACTCCTAATGAACCTACGTTTTTTTTGTTCATTAGTGGATATATTTATTTACGAACATTTTTTTTTAATGAGACAAATCTTACGAAACCTTTGTTCGCAAGCAAAACGAATGTTACATGAACGTTTAAGATTTGTATGAACGTGTTCGAATATTCGAAAAAATATTTTGTATTAAATGCACAAAACAAAAAAAATAACTTCATTCAAAAAAATTCTGTTTGCACATTCATATTTTTGCAGTGTTTGCAGAATCATGTTATATATATTTTTTTTTTCTTCCATGAAATAACAATATTTTTGCAAGTTCATTCAACATGAGTAGGTAAATTTTAATTACAAAAAAAACGGTGAAAAACAAAGTATGGAAATATCTAGGAAATGCTTGTAATTTGCATAAATATAGCTGATAATATATTTATCTTATATATTTACAACTAATGAAGTTCTTGATTACAAGTAGTAATAGTTGTATTTCTAGAAAATTATAAAAAGAATGTAATACTTTTCTAGAAAATATTGTCAATATGAAACAATTTGTGTTGCTTTGGAATGAGAAAATTCGAATGAGAAAATTCGAGGTAAACTCGCCTTTGGGATTTACAAAATGCAGTGAAGATCTGCGAGATGTTAACAATCGCATTTGTTTACTTACTAGGAAACATGACCCCACACAACATTTGCAGCAGTTCATGGTCAAGGCGATCTAATCTGTCTTCTGTTTGAATAACTTCAGTAGGTTTTCGTCTATTATATCATCATTCTTTACAAATGCAAACCTTTTGTGGCTGTTCCCAATGTACGGATCAATTGTTTCCCTTATATCGGTTTCAGTCTGCTTACATAATTACCATGTTTACTCAATATTTTGTTACTCGTCCAGCAAATAATAATATAAAATCCAAGTATAGATATGATTTCTTGCTTGATTAACATTTGTTAATCTATTTCAAATTTGTAGATATATTTCAAAATTGAAATAAAAAGTCTGAATCGTTTAAAGAAAAGAAGTTTTAATTACACTGATTTGTCAAAATGGATATTACACAATGGTGGAGGAAACGTGCATAATAGGTCGGCAGCGAATGCGAGTGGTAGTTTACAAGAACGCAGTTTGGTGATGATTTAATAATGGGTTTTAAGTGACATGGCGAATGGATTTGATCCTGGGCGGTGTTAAATGGAGGTTTACGAGTGTGCGGAATGAATTGTTGCAGGAAATATGCGAAATTTTAACGTTTCGCGGCAAACAATTGCTGCAGGCGGCGTCCTTCGAACGGCGAGCGCCGTTTGCGCAAACGGGGCCGGTTGGTTTGGAGCGATGGAGACGTCGCCGAGCGGTGCGGGGCCTATTCGAACCGACGGTTTGCGCAAACTTGTCGCTGGTCAACGGCTTCCTGGCATCGAGTGTAGAGACAGAGGTTCCTGACGACTGTTTGCTGTTTGCATTGTACACACACAGCGCAGACAGTTAAATAAGTCGGAATGATGACACGGAGCGAAGCAAACGCACAACACCTCTTCGTTGAGTATATGTATGCTGTTGTATGTATGTACCAAAACAGCACACAGCCAGCATATCCATAATCTGTCGGACTCGCTAATTGAGTTATTTTTGGTAGACCACTGCTCTGGCAATGCCTTCCGCGTGGCGGATGACCGCAACGAAATATGTATTGTGTATAAATAAAATATTTCACGATATTTTTAACACTCGCAGCAGCATTGAATTATATTTGGCGGTCGCCTCGAGCTCCGCGTTGGAGCCAAGGCCATCGCCGATGGGACTGTACCGCACCCTAAGTAATTGCTCGACGCTCTGACACAATGCTACTCGTTCCTTTCCTACTTTCCTTCCATCCATCCATCCATCCATCCATCCAACCATTCATCCATCCAGCCGTAAATCCATACTTTCATCCAACCATTCCAAATCTGATACGTCCACCCTTCAAACCCAATTCCACTATATTCTCAGACATTCTCACCAGCATCAGCACAATCATCTAAGTGATAACCTTGCGCAAATCCCAACCCAATTAATGACATTAATTTGTCGCAATAACAACTTTGCTCAACGCACTTTCTGGAAATAGCCATCCCAAATCAACCCCAAACTCTGCGTCGCTTCCAATTACTTCGGTCGAATGAAACCTAAACCTTGGACAGACGTGAATCCTGTATCACGGGTAAACATGTTATCCAGGGATGCAGAACGTGATTGAAACTAGGAATATTTACAACGTGATAGGTGTTTATTTTTCTCTCATTCAAAAATACGATTGCCTTAATCTCTGAACACACGTCAATTGCAGCCATACGCGAGTTACATTACCGAGGGGCAGAAATTCAACTAAAACAAATCACACACAAAATAGTGTTAAAAATAATAATCGACTAATAGAAAAGGAAATCGTGAGCACGTGCCTCATTCTACCATTCGTGTGCGTGTCATTCTACCATTCGGTATTGACAGGACTTGTCTGAATTTACAGGACGATGGTTATTATCAGATTACATGTTAATAGCAAGCACTACGTTACGTTACTATTATGATATAATGTCTTGAAATGCAATATGCAAAATTCCACGAGGATGATAAGCGAAATTGCGCCGCGATTACGTAAGGTCCATTTTATTAGCTGTGATAACGATTTCCGGGCCGATATCGCAGTATTGCTCTTCGGCCACATCGTGAAAACGTCACCTCACGTCACGTTGGAGATTAAATATCCGGAACCAATCACTTCCACTGCTAAATTTTCTTTGCATTATACTTTTGTGCCTTTCGAGATACGAGAAATTGTTGATTATCATGCATTTACTTGTCTTTTGATTCTGATGGTAATAAAGCAACCGTTGGTTTATGGCATACTTCTGTGCTGATTGTTACCAACATTATACTACCATAGTACTAGTTGATTTGTTGCTTCCCTCTTTACTCTTCATCTGTTAATGAATTCTATACGTTGAAAACAATGTATGGTACCTTCATACAACATTAAAAGTTTAGTTTTTTTTGTTATATTTGATCAAAAAATTAGAAAAATGATATAACAAACTTATAATCAACTCTAAAACTAAGAAGAAAAATACTGTATAGGTAATCTTTATCGTTGCTAGAAATTTTTCTTTTGCGAGATTCTATTTATAGCACAGTTTATATTTTTTTTAAATGGATGACTTATGTCCAAATCTAAAGTGAACTACTATCAGATAGCTATTGATAACAAACTGATAATACTATAGTGCTAAGTGAGGTAGTCTTGGTGTTGATTTGTATATTTTTTTTTGCGATTGTAGCTAAAAACTCAGTTATCAACTGATGTTAAAATCGGAAGTGATAGTGATACTGATAGTATAGATTTTATTTTAATAAATTCGAATTTAAATGAAGCGCCGGATTCAACAAATACCAAAATCGGAAGTGTGTATCAAATGGAATTGATAATAGTAAGTGCATGAGAAATGCGTATTTAAATTCAATGGAATTCTTGCTATTCAGAACGAATGGAATGGTTCTCGCAGTAAAACGCAAACGTTTTGTTGGAAGAGAAGCCTTTGCATACGGAGTAATTGTAATAGACCTGCTGGTTTAAAGAGAATTTAGAAAAATAGCCCCAAACAAAAATCGATTATTACATTTGTAGCATTCCTTCCAGAAAGGAAGTTTTAAACTGTGAACTAGGTGGAATATTGTAATGATACCGAGTTCTGAAAATATTTTGTTTTTAATAATCTGGTTTATGTTTTAGCAGTGTTTCTGCAAATGTACGTTTCGGAGGAAAAGGAAGTGTGAATTAAAGTTGTTAACGATTCGGTCCAGTACTTCCTTACCGATAAAGACTGATAATACACATATGTTTATGTACCTAGAGATATTTAATATAATATAATGAAAGAGCCCCGAGCTTAAATAGAATTTAGAAAAGTTTAATAGGTTTGTTCAATCTTTCGGAAGTTAAACAAGTTGTGAATTCAAATACAGTCCTGTACTTCCTTGTCAATAATGGCTGATCATGAAGTAGAACTAGGAGGAATTTATTGAATTGTATATATAATATATAAAAGCATATTAGTCTGCGTCGGCTTCCTACATTTTTCGACTGTGGCTTGACTAGTCTGTGTGCGGCTGGCGACGCTTGTCTCCTTGAGAGATTGTGTGATTTGCATATAAAAATCGAGACCTTAGAAACTTTACGAAATAATATAAAACTGGGGTCAAACGAATTCACTTATAGTTTCAAGTTAGTCACACAGCTCCACGACTGTTTGACCTATATTAATGCCAGTAACTTAGATATGTAAAAAAACATGAAATGAAATAATAATAGTAATAAAAAAAATAATACTAGCAATAATTGGAAAAGAAAATCAAACTGGATTAGATTGATTTCCACTCGCGGAGTGTGAACGGTGCGTGTGCGTTTTCCCCTCCAGAGGATTGCTGTTTTCGGGACAACACAGTTCTCTCTCTTACCAAAGCCATGTGCTCTGTGCGAATATGAAAATGAAAGTATAGCCTAGTTTTGTAAGCGTGCGCACGTTATAATGCGTATTATTTTTAAACTTAATTAAAGGCTATCTCTTCATGTTCCAAGTCGGGGACCGCCTCAATGCAATCGCCGTTGAGGAAAGCTGTCTAAGAACAGCTTCTTCTGCCCTGGCCTAGGGAGCCCAATTCCCTAGAGCGATACTTCCTCCATTCCGTCGAGGCTATGCCTTTCTATCTCTCCTCATCACGTACCTCTCTCGCTCTTTCACATATAAATACCGCTTTTCGGAGGTTTCCTCGGTCGCCGAATAAATTAGCAATTAAACGCTCGGCATTAGATTTTAACGTAAATCAAATCGCACTTTACATATTTATGTACGTGCAAGGTTACCGGTTTAAAACCCGTTATCTAAATTGTTAATGTTCATTTATGATACCGATTTCATATTCGTTGTTGCTCTCGTTTCAGTCGCAGCCTCACGGCACGCAGAGCCTCGCATTTTCTCCCGTTTTCAGCGACTTCTTTTCGATTCGACTCCTTTTCGGTTCTTGTTCTACTACTGCTCTCTTGTGTCGATTCGAAGTGAATCGGTTGTGTAATATCGCGACGCGAGCTGTTGATGTCTAAGACCTCTAATCCATGCTTGGCCGCTCATTATTTATAGTGGCTTTTTTGGCGTGCGGTATTTATTGTTTTCTTTGTCGTTTCAATTCGCCATGCATCATCTTCAACCCATTTTCTGGTTAGATGATGCCTTTAATATTGAAGTTGGTCGTCGAGGAACGCGTTTGATTGGCGGCTTAAGTCCGTCCCCTCCGGCGATCCAATTACATGAAAGTGCTTTTAATTATTGTTAAAGTTTTCTTGTTTTTTTGGGGAAACATTAGGATTTTGTGCGTGCGGAAAACTGGATAGGAATAGTTCAGTTGGTACCGTATCAGTTCCTTGTCGATTATGTACTCGTAGTTACCAGCCACGTTGTGATAGGCGACCGTTCGACCAATCGCGACTCGTCTCAACGTTGCTATGTGCTAACGACCTAAACTTACGCTCTCTGTCGACTTTTGATGGAAGCATGGGCTATCCTAACCTCTCGGTAGCGAACCTCCGGATAATACCAGTGGTCTCAAAACTTGGATGCACGTGGTCCCGCATGTTCCCGCCCCCAGGCCCAATGCCGACCATTCATTCCCCCTCGATGATTCATCCGTGGGGGTTGGACCACGTGCTCTCCTACTACTACTTTTTACCAACTTGCTAGCATCATGTTATTTACTAACTTACTACGAAACGAGCGCGCGCCCCGCCTCCGTATTTACAAACGGCAAGTTTTCTGCCAAGGACACCGACAATTACATTTATCGAGCAGTATGATCGAAATTTATGAAAACTCTCGAAGAGCAACAGAGACGGAACGCGCTCTGCTCGTAATCATCAAACGAAGCTATCTCGAAAAGTCGCGCATTACATTCTACAAATTGTTGCTACACCTGCAACATATAAACTCAAGGCTTTTTATCCTCTTAACCCGGCAGCGTCCACAACGGGCCTCACCGAGACCCTCCAATAGCATTCTCTTTTACATTTTATTCAACACGAAAAAATATACATATATCAAAAAGCGAAAAAAATAATAGAGAGACATCCAATCCATTAAGTTATTTCATTCATATCGTCGAATTAATGAAAAAAGATATAACCATATTTCTCTACCTTCAAACCACGTGCTCATTTCCTGCTTTACTATGTAATAGCCACAAAGCCACATTTAGCGAATCAAGATATACTTCTAATTTTATTCTAAATTAGAGAACTTTTCAAATATTTAAAAAATTATTAAACCATTTTTTAATAATTAAAATACGAAAAGTTGAATTTTTTCTTTAATTTATAATTCTAAACAGCAAAATGTCTGTTAACAAATTTTGAAATAAATCACTTGGTTAATTGAAAACAAAAGTATATTCTTTTATAGGAATATTTGCATTAATAATAAAATAATAAACAATATTTATTGTAGAATACAAAAGGCTTAACTCAAATTGTATTAGTAATAAACAAGAAATTACATATAGTAAACTGTATTTTTATTAGAACATTATTTTGTTACAGCCCGTATCAGAGTGGACGTCACCAACGGTAGTAGAATGGATGGCCGCGGTCAATTTGTACCCATATTCCGATCTTTTCCGGTGCAAAGACGTCTGCGGATCCGACCTGCTAAATATGGATAAAGAAAAATTGATGGTATTTTTGTTTTCCAATATTTCTACTCTAATGTCGAGAAGTTGTTAGGGTGTGTGTCTAACCGTCTTCTTTCCGAAACAGATCATGGGTGTGAAAGACGAGTTCCACCAGAAAGCGATCCTGCATAGCATCAATGAATTGATTTCTTCTGAGAACTCAAACATGTCCAATGACCAATGCAACTATAAGGACGAATATGCCCATAAATTGATCCAGCAGAGCTTCAGTACTTTGCAGAAGTGCAGCAAATGCAATAAATACTTGAGGGGTATCCTCCACCAGGGGTTCGTCTGTAATGGTAATGAGAATTGTAACTAACGCTGTAACACGGACTAATTCAAATATTCATTGATTTTTCAAGATTGCGGTATCGTGGCTCATCGAACCTGCGCTGCAACGGGCTTATCCACGTGCAAACCGAAATGTACCAAGCTTATTGGAACTTTTGGTCAAAGCCTTTGCGCATTATTTAATCCATCGGAAACAGCCGCTCCGGACATCGTAAGTTTTGCTCTGCTGTTATTAATATTAAATAGCAATATTAATGAATATTTCGCTTTAGGTTGTTAAATGTGCCGAAGAACTGGAGGCAAGGGCTGCAGCAAACAGTTCTTTAGAGTTGTACAGCTTGTATTCAGAGTCAGCTCCTAGTGAGCAAGTCAGCGAGCTAAGGCAAAGTCTGAACGAATCAAGTAATGTAGATCTGACGCTCTACACTCCAGTGTGTATTGCAAATGTTTTCAAGAATTTCCTGAGGGAGTTGCCAGATCCCATAATACCTGTTCAGTGGTATGATCAATTTTTGGACGCAGCTAGTAAGTTTCCAGATATTTATATAACCATTGCCGATTTATTAAGTTTTTCCAATTTGTAGAAATACGCAACGACGAACAATGCGCCACAATGTTGAACAGCTATGTTCAGGAGATTCCAGAAAGCCATCGCAGCACTCTCCAATTTGTGATGGCGCATCTCTGCAGAATGTGCCAAATGGAACACACGAGGGGGAACAAGAACCCTCCTACCGTACTTGTTCAAGTTATGTGCCACATCTTCCTCAGACCTCCGTGGGAGCGAATTATGTAAGTGATAATTAAATACTTCACATAAAGAAACCTTAACTGTAACCTCTATATTTCAGACAAGTTGTTTATAACACTCAATCTCACAACCGTATTGTGGAGATATTATTGCTTCATTGTGATTGGGGTATTAAGCTACCAGAGTTTGCTGCGGCGCCTGCAATTCCACCAAGGAAAGTCTCCAGGAATAGTAGCAGCCATACAGTCGGGACGGAGAAGGAGAAACCATTGACGACGTCTCTTCAGGATGCGGAGTGGTATTGGGGAGATATTAAACGCGACGAAGTTACGGAAAAGTTGGACGATACCTGTGACGGAACCTTCCTTGTACGAGATGCTTCCAACAAATCTGGAGAGTACACTCTGACACTCAGGAAGGGTGGAGCTAATAAGTTGATCAAAATTTGCCATCGAAACGGGAATTATGGTTTTACGGAACCATATACTTTCAATTCCGTGGTGGAACTCATCAATCACTACCGCAACGACTCGCTGTCCCAATACAACGTCTCTCTCGACATCAAACTTCTGCATCCAGTATCTAAATACAATCAGGAGGAAGAGTGTACGGAGAACGTGGAGAAATTGAAGCAGTGCTTCTTAGCGATCAACAAGAAATTAGTGAAGAAAAACCAAATGTTCCAAAGCATATCCGAGACTGCGAGTACCACGCGTCAGGAAGTTACTAGCAAGCGCCAGTCGCTTAGCGCCTTGAAGGAATTAGTGAAGGTGTTTAAAAAGCACACGAAGCTCCACGAAAAATTCAAAGCTGAATCTCAGCCACACGAAATCGTGTCCGTCATGCAGAATGCAGAACTGCTGCAGACTCGCCTCAAAGCCATGGAAGAGAGTTGCGAACAACTGGACGAGAATTTGCAGTCTCGCGAAGCCTTCAATAGGACTTTGGAACGTGAGATGACTTCTTTGAAGCCGACCATTCGAGAGTTGCGGAAAGAGCGTGACAAGTATCAGAAGTGGATGAAGCAAGGCGGAGTAAAGCAGACCGTGATAAGTCAGCTGTTGGAGTTGGTAGGCGACGTGGACGAAGCTATCGTCGAGGACTTCGAAGATCTACCACACAATGATGAATCGACGTGGCTCATGATGCATTGCCAGCGTTCCCAAGCCGAGAAATTGCTATATGGTAAAGCCGATGGTACATTCCTCGTGCGTAAATCTAGTACCAACCAGTATGCATTATCAATTGCCTGCAACGGCATTGTAAATCACTGCATCATTAACGAAACAAAGAAGGGTCTCGGCTTTGCGGAGCCGTATAATATTTACGACTCGCTCAAAAATTTGGTGCTTCACTATTCCCAAAATTCTTTGGAAATCCACAACGAGTCGCTCAAAACCACTCTGACGTACCCTATCAACGCGTGAGCAAAACAAATGAAGTAATGTGATAATATATATATTTTTATCGTTTTTTCAAAGTGAAGAAGAAACTGATTTTAATTTTGGAAAAAAAAAGTAACTTATTTATACATATATATTTGTGTATATATATATGTGAATATTGATATTTTATAGCACCACGAGACTCATTTGAATCTACTGTATGCCCAATTATAAGCATAATATTTTGATTGCAAAATATTATGCATATAATAAGGAACGAGCAACAACTAGAAAGAAAAAACATACAAAATATGAATGCATATATATAATATAAATCGCATGAACACCACCAATGTTTTATAAATGACTGTGATAGTGTGCTAAGTGAAGAATTGTCTTTAATTTTGTTCCATATATCATACTATACATATTTTTAATATCTTTCTATAAGTATCTTCCAATATTTTCATTTAATATTAATTATATTCATTGCACCCGTTTGGGTGCTGTTATTTTGAAGTTCTAAGAAAATGTGGTGCATAGAGAGAGAGAGAGAGAAAGAGGAGAAATCGAGTTAGTGAGAGAAGGATGCGAGAGATAAAATAAAAATTCGAAATATTATTTTTTGTTTCACCAAACACACACATGTGTCATGTCTCAATGTCTATTGTAGAATTCTTCTGTGTATTCAAACTATTGTAGACATATAGTTGTAATGTATGAATATTTTTTTTTTATATTTGTTCCTCTTCTTATTAATTGTCTAATTATATATATAAACATATAAATATATTTTGTGATTTAGTATGGTCGAGGAAGAATGTGTTTTCGTTTTGGAAAAAGAAAAAACAACTTATAAAGGGGTTTGTTTGCTGAAGTGTATTTACCTTCCATCGGAATTCGCATGCGAGCCAAAATTGAATTTATTTTTGTAATATCGCGTTTGGCAAAGCAAACAAACCCTGCATGCTAATTACAACCATTATACTTTAGATTTAGCTTTATTCAATCAAAATAAAAAAAAAACATGTAAACATTGTAATGGCAATATATTACCGTTATATTCTTACATTAAAAGTGAAACAAAATATATGGAGGAGGAAAATTGTCGCCGGAAGAACGTTTTCTCTGGCACTTCGTTCTTATTACGAAATTAGCATTTTCTTTGTGTATATATATGTATAAATACATACATATATTTAAGAATATGAAAAAAAGCTTACCCGTATTATATTTGTGTCCTTTAGAAGGATGTCATTGACTCCAAGTCATTTTTCTCTTTTTTTTTTCTTCTATTATATATTGTATAATCTATCGTGATGAGTTTAAACAGTTGCTTTTTATCTTCTTGTTTCACAAGTTTTTATCAAAAATATAATATTCAAAAGAAAAAAAATCGTTGTATTGTTTTTCAATATTATATTTTTTTAATCGAGTCATTTGCTTCAGTTGTTAAATGATTTATTTGCCATCACATTATGATTTTTCCCCCTTGTTTTGTTATTTTAGAGTTCGAAGGCTGTTTTGTGTTCATACTGTGTGGCATTAAAAAGAAAAAAAAGTGAATGGCTGTTTTCTATTAGTTTGTTTTCGTTTATAAATATTTTTATATTAATTCATTTTAAGATTTTAAGCAGACTGTTTAATTAAAAGAAAAGTTTATTAATTAAAAATATATATATATATATACATGCATAAATATATTTTTTATTGTAATTAATATGATATAATTTATAGATGTTCTATGGTGTAGAACATTCTGAAATCAAAGAATGCCCATATTGTACATAAATTACTGCTGTCGATTATATTTTGCACATTTATATAGTAAAGAGAATAAATATGTGAAAGAACAATACACGCCTACATTTATTTACTGCTTCTTGGTTATGATAATGTTGTTACCCTGCATGAAAATGGGCCTGAATTGCAAAGTCAGGTTCTTCGAGCCAAACATATTCTGTGGAATGATGACAGCATTGTTGAGTAGTTGGGCTGAGCCTAAAGATACGGTTTTTCCTCCAGAAGTGCTTGGTATAATAAGGGGACCGCTGGTCATTGGTGTCGCACCGTTTATACTGATAATCTGAGTAATCTTCTGATTTTCAGGCTTTGTTCTAAAGACTGGACGATATACTTTTGTTGGGGCTCTGATCGGTTGTAGGTCACTTGCCCGGACTACTGTAGCATTAGAATTTAAAACGAGCGGCGAATTTGGCACGATCATCTTCTTTTTAATTACTTTCAGTTGGCTGATGTCTGGTGGTTTAATCGGAGGCGGCGGAATTTCTACCTTCGGTGGTTGTTTCTTTTCATACTCAAATTCAATTGTCACGTATTTTCCATCATACTGTTCGATGTCATCACCTTCTAGTATGAACTGTACATCGGGTGAAGGGTCTTCTTTCATAACGTTTTTCTGAAATATGTCAACACCTTCCTTTTTCCAATGATCTAGGTAACTAAACGGAGCTTCTTCTGTTTTCTTTGGCGGTTCTTCCTCGATTTCGACGAACTCGTTAAACTTTTTGTAAGTATAGTTAGATCCATGCTCTTCATATTCATGTTTCTTCACGCACATCGAGCGGAATTGAGGATCCTTAGAGAAGCTCTTTCCACCAAGCACCGAGTATTTTATTGGTCTAAAAACATTTACAAACATACACAAACAACTCATAAATGAAAATCAATTAACTTACTCTTCTGGTTTAAATACCGTCATCCTGTGGTGACTAGGTAGAAACATTCTTGTTTCCGTTTCTACTCTCTCCTTAAACCCGGGGAAATTTGTGTTGCCACCGACAAGTATAATGTTGTCAGCCATCTGCTGCCTGTACTTCGTTGGGCACTTTGCGATGCTTTTGGCTATACATTGAGCTAAACCTGCTTGTTCTATACCGGGTATAATTGATGGTTTCATTAATACTTCCGGTACAGAAATCCTCTCGTTGTTGATACGTAAAATCTGAAAATTTTCAGCTAATTGACTATCCACTTCACCCTCATGAACGTATCCTCTACGAATGTTATGAAAGTCCGGTAACACGTAGTTTTTAACTATGTCATTTGTAGTCTTGGCGGTCTGCATTTCCTTCTTGAAATCCAAAGCCATGTAGCAAGTGTCCTCTTTCAACTGGTTTATGACGTACGTTTCTTCCATTACGTGGAGCTGTCTGTAGGACAAGATATCTTTCAAATAGTTCGTCAATAATTTTCCCCCAATGTCCATACGAATAATGCCATTTGTATATTTCTTTCCATTAACATATGGAACGATATGCGTAAAACTGTATCCAGAATCCACAATAATGCAAGATGTATGTTGTCCTTAAACAGTGACTTTCAATTACAATTTATTAAATACAATTCTATATATTCTACAAACATTTACAACTATATTCTACAACCACAACTAATACATACCAACTGCATAACAAAATTACAAGCATATTTATATAAGTCATACCCTTCTTAGTTGTGATATACTGATAGTATGTCAGGTCTGTACTATTTGTCCTATACAATGTCTTTACGTCATATTCCTCAAAAAAAATTTCGTCCATATATTCCTGTATATGTTTAAAATTAAAAATGGGTTGTGTCACTATTACTGGCATATCATCAGCTGGGAATTTGTTGAATGTATAATCCCATACATTCTTTTGCACATCAAACTTCGAAATGTATCCATGATCATGGGGGGTCAAATAATAGAGTCCAGATAAATCCCTGCAGTCCTCAATTTGATCAGCAATGAAGAATCTCTTCCTTTCTGACTTTGCTTTCATTATGTGGTTTGGTAAAACACTAAAACAAGTATCATGAAATATTTTACACAATCTTCCTAAAGCAGACACTCACGTAATGTTATTATCCTTCGAATAACCAATCTTAATGGTAAATCCACCATTGTCCAATACAAGTGCATTTGCTGAAAAAATGATTTGTGAAAATGCTACCAAGGTATAATATTAAACTACACTTACAACATTCCTTTCTCTTGCTAGATGATGGACCTGGGCTTCCACCTCTAGGCCTTTTGGACAAATACAACTTCCTGTCATGGTGCTGCTTTGAGTCTAATCGCCCTCGTTTGTTTCCTTCCATTATCAGCTTAAACTATAGACCGGGCCGATATCATATGCCAATTGGAGATCACTTAATTACCACCATTGGTTTTAGTAAACACTGCAATACTAATCATAATTACTCATGCGCAACCTATCTCAATGCTTTGTTACGTGCAGTCTGGTGTAGACCAGTGTAGACTAAAACCTGAAGTTCGAGTGTTTGGTTGTCTACATCTCTGCACACCATGAAATAGTTAGGAAAATCTGTAATACTATAAACAAGAGAAGCTTCTAGTAGTATTTTAATATTTATTACGATATTATACATATTTTATTGTAATAAAATTGATTGGTTTTTTCACTATATTGAAATGGAAATTGAATGGAAAAAACTAGTAGCGACTGTTCTGTTTGATGCTATAATTAACAAAGTTTCAGGCGGTTTCCGAAAGAGAGCGCATTGGACGTTCACGTGTATAAAACATTTTATTTCATAGTAAACATGCAGGCTATAAAGAGGAAAGCTCCAAATATTCTGATCACAGGTTAATTAATAAGTTAATTAATAACAATAAATATCTAAAGTTTTATTGCAGGTACGCCTGGTGTTGGTAAATCTACCTTATGCACTAAATTGGCTGAAGTAACAGGGTTGGAATGGATTGAAATATCCAAAGTTGCTAAGGACAACAATTGTTTGGAGGAGTTTGATGCAGTCTATAATTGTCCTGTTTTGGACGAAGACAAGGTATACCTTACATTTGTAGTTAATATAAATAATAAATATATTTTATTATTATAGTTGTTAGATGGACTTGAAGAAACCATGTCCCATGGTGGGAATATTGTGGATTACCATAGTTCTGAATTCTTCCCTGAAAGATGGTTTGATATAGTTTTTGTCCTAAGGACAGATAATACAACATTGTATGATAGACTGATTGCCAGGTTTGTTAAATAGTAATGCTATATTTATAATATTAAACTTATATTATTTTAGAGGTTATACTGGGAAGAAATTGGAGGATAATGTGGATTGTGAGATTTTCCAGACAATATTAGAAGAAGCAAAAAACTCATACAAACATGAAATTGTTCATGAATTAAATAGTACTTCACCTGAGAATATGGAGAGTAATGTTCAAAGTATTTGCTCTTGGCTCCAAAATTGGTTTAGCCAAAATACTCAAACAGCTCTTTAATTATATTTACAATCTACCTTAAATAAAATATTTTTATATTCTAAGATAATATAAACTACCAAAAGTTTATTGTTAAATTATTGTTATATAATTGCAATTAATGTAAATAATTAAGACAAATATAATTGAAAAACTACTATTCTCTTTTTAATTCACTACACCTTTATTTTTATGTAACAATTACTCATAAAATCTATTTTCAATTTTTGTTAACAATTCAATGTTTTATTTCATTTTTTTATGGATTTAATTATCGATTTCTGCACATATAAATATGAAAAAATTGAAATTGCTTGGGTTGTGTGATTTATTTTAAAAATGATACTAGAGAATTGGATTTTAATAGACATACGAATTGAAAAAATCTAAAATTTTGAAAATCCGTCCAGAATTAAGAAATTTACAGACGTTTTTTGAATAAATTTTAGTGAATTCTGTAAACGCATAATTGTGATTCGATTCGCATTTCTACCAGGATAGCAGGAGTATGAATCGTGTGTCAATGTAAAGCTCGAACTTGATATCAGAATCCGTGTTATCATTTATGCAATTATTATAATCGTTTCAATTCGAATGAACACATACAATCAAACGATAACCTTAGCTGTTACACAATTTTACTATGTTTGTAAATAATCAGTTTTTGCACTGTATTGATTAAATACTGGCCTGGTTATATCCTTGTATACCTGGTTTCCTGATGTAAATGATAAGTCGTGTGATTTGTTAGTTGAATATGATTTAAAAAAATCGCTATTTTCGAGCAATTTTGATTATTTTTGGAAATTATCAAGTATAGAACTCTTCTAGATTAGAAACTATATAAGAATAAGGAATTGCATTAAAGGGTTGATTATAAAAATGTAAAAAAAAAACACTCAAATATTTGCTGTTATTTATTGTTATAAATAATAATAATAATATATGTACATAATACATTCTAAAACAATGCTTAGTTAATTATTGCAATTGTAAATGACATGACTCAATATTTACCACTTAAAAGGAAATTATTCTAAAATAGTTTCGAGTAGGAATTCTTTTAAAATGACTATTTTAACTAAACTACAAGGAAAAATAATGCAAACATATACTTATTACTCTTAGTATATATTTATTGAGCTTTAAGCAAAATAATTCTTTGTAATATCGTTACAATAATAATCTTTTATATTTTTACATAACTTTAAAAATTATAGAAACACATTATTTACACGCTTTGTAAACCATATAGTATCTAACAACAATATGTTCTAACATGTTCCCCAAAATATTGACTTTGTCCACATACATATCCATTAAAGCTGAATATGATATTCCAACTATACATATATAATATAACTCCTTACTACCTAAGTTTTTATCCATATATTCTTAAAATGTTTATTTCACTTATGAGGCCAGTGTTTCGCATACTCATATTGCAACACGAGTATTCTGCTAGACACATACATATTTGGGCAAACTTCTATAGCCCACTACTACATTTAAAGAAAATCAAGACTTAGTGCTGTTCTCTTCCTTTTCTTCGTGCGCCAGTAAAGGCCTTGACCATGCTCAATATGGTTATATATAAGCGTTGGTTAACAATAAAGGTCTATCCTTAAGCTGATCTTAGAATATTGGTGTATAATGTTTACACATTTCCTTTATTCTTATTCAAATTTAGACTAACTAGGAAATTCTGTGCATGTTGGCACATGATATAACTAAGTACCATGTCTGGTAAGGATTTATACCATATTATCCACCATGGCCTACTGCTATTCTTTCTGTCGACGGCTAAACTAAGTTTACCCTCTTCTAAGAATCTACACAATGTTTTCTGGATCTAGTGACAATAGCCGCAATTTTCTACTATTTAAAATATATCCACTTGGCCGCTGAATTGCCTCTTCCAATACTCTCCATTGTAGAGCCAATCCTCTTGTTTGTTGTAAGGATTCTGCCCTTGTTGAAACCATCTAAAATAAGAAACAAACATAATATAAAAATATAAAATTTGAATAGTAAAACAATATATATATTACTATCAACTTATTCAATGATAAATTTTGATTCATTTTTTTAATATATGTTTGTTGAATTATATTCCTTGATTCTTTACACGGTTTTCAATAGGTTTTTTAACACGATTTAAAGAAATTATGGACAAAATACTATCTATCGTGAACAGGACAATTAGATGTTACTTGAATTACTGCTATTTTATTTCAGTAGGTAAGTAACTTCATTGTTAATATTAAATTCATTAAGTCAATGTTCCTATATTTTTTCTTAATTTCTTAATAATAACATCATTAGGGGATTGCTATTATCCGGAGAGTCAACTCTCTGGTCCATGGTTTTACATAAATAAATACCATACCTTGGATTCCAATCGTTGGTTTTCTTGTTCTTGCGTGCCTTGCTAGCATCTCGCTGCTTTTCCTCTAGACGAGTTTTCTCAATAGCTGCTCCATCGATATCACCTTGCTCAAGTTTCCTTATATCTGGTCGATATCGAGAATCCGTCTTGCAGAGTGATGTGGCCATTCCAGATTCTATTTCATTCAAAGACATAGCAAAGTCCGTGAACTGGTAGTACTTGAAAAATATAAAAATGAATACTTGATTTATTGATTTATGAAATTACCTACATCTGCGCTTTGGATAGGCCTTGGATTAACCTTCCATATGGAAATAGAGTTAGGTATATCAATAGAATATGTGGAATCGCTTTTTGGAACCGTTCCGTCGGAAAGATCAGGTGGATTAGCCTCGTCGACGCTCTGTAAAGACTATTAGGTTTTTGGAAAGGTGTAAAAGATTAAATTGGATCTTACTTCATGCTGGGACGATTTGAATGGTCCAACTTTCAAGCTGTTCAATTTTTGCAAAACCTTTCTTGGAGTATGAGAAGGAGAATCGTTGGGGCTCTTGCTGCGACCATCGCCGTCCTTCTTGAATTTGTGTGAATTCTCTTTGAGGTATTCTTCATAAGAAGAGTAGTCACAGCACTTCAAGAATTCGGTCCATTTACCGTACAGGTAAAAGAGTTTGCGTTTGCTATAATTTCGTGTTAGTATACTGTTGCATGTTGCATTGTATCGCAGAACTTACGATTTATCAGTGATAAATCCTTCGACATGATGCAGATCCTTGGAGTTATTCCCGGCTGCCTTGAAGGTCAAGCTTGCTTTATGACCGGTGGTGTGATTGATAATCTCCATGTTGCCATACTGCTCCATCCATAATTTTCCAACGATGATGTTGTGCACGCAGCATTGAACGTTGGTCCAAGTGTATGCCTCTTTCAATCTATTGTGACAGATTCAATGAATATAAATTGGGTAGGTGCGGTTTTACCATTATGTACTTGGGAAATTCCACTGTGACCGTGCCCTTCGGTGAGATTTCCACGCTTTTGCCCCAGAATTTGAGCTTGGGATGAATAGAACCATGGAAGACCCAATCCGCGCCTTCAGCGTGGAAAGCGGAAACGGGTGGGTGGTGGCTGACCTGCTCGCAGACGATCTTGAATTCTTCCCTTTCAAGCTCGTAAGTTTCACCCAGTAATGGATTAAACGGTTTCCCGAGCCGTTCCCAATTAGAAGCTAACGCGCTGACAGCAAATCCTGTAATGCATTATTATACATATAAGATGATGGAATTTAGGTCTTAAGCGATTTACCAGCAACGTATTGCATTCGCGTTACGGGATCCGTTTGCTTAGCCGCAATCCTCAAGACGTGTGCGTATTCCATGTATTCGGCCATCCTCTGGAGGAAGCTGAGGGGCTCATTGAAGACAACTGGCATTGTTATTTTACTTAGTTCTTTTCCAATGCAATTCTTTAACACCGACCAAATGTTGAAATCGCTGTGGTACATAGGTACTGGTAAGATGAGCCTAAGGGTCCAGATTGTTACTTACGATTCAAGCTGAAAATATGGAATTTATCTACCTATGATTGTGTTCACTTTTCTCTGAAGCCATCGCGAATAGGCAGCACAAACCAAACAATCGGATTTGTGACTCGGATCGAACATTCGAAATAAACCTGTAACCATAGGAAACTACATCGTTACGCGCGCAACAATTGTCGGATTACCTAATGCATGCTTATTGATTACAGCCGCGTAAATCCATTATGCAATGCATTTATGAACAGTTCAACAAGAAAAAATGGTAACTTACTTTATTGTGTCGATGCTTTAAGAGTGTCGTTCATTCTTGCTCTGTATGGGAATGGCACTTTAAGGCCTTTCTGGTCTGATCGATTGCCTACACCCTCGCATCTCACACATACCTACTACTTTCTGTTCCCCAGAAGGCAACAAAATCCCGAAACTAGCGACTGCGCTCTACGGGGTGGTTTCGATCAGTTTATACACATTCACGTTTTCCCAAATGCTCTCCCGGATTCCGGAAATAATAGACATGGCCAAATCAAAACGCCAACCTAGATTTCCACACTCACATAATCGATAATTCAAGACATTCGACAAATAGATACTATTTTTACTGCTCTTTACACAACAACTCAACAATCAATAAACATCATAAAAACAAAACAGGCGCAGCTTTATTAAAAATACTCTCTTCTTGATGAGTTTCTATACTTTGGGTGTTATTCCCACTGTCATTAATTATTATGGCTGCACTTGAATGATTTCTCTATTTCCTAGATATTTCCGTGCGCAGAAAATCAATAAACTAGTTCAGGGTGTATATAGACCATCACCATTCTCATCAACATCTTTAATTAAAACTAGCGCGCAAACAAAGTGCTTCTCTCGTCTAGTGTGTCTACTTTAATTAATTACACTTTACTTAAGATGTCTTCAACATCAGTATCTAATGAAAAAGAAAGAAAAGAAAGTTGCAAAGAAAATAATAAAATTAAATCGTAAACATACAATGTCCAACATATGTTAATTTATAAAATGAAAAGGACATTTCTTTTAATTTTAAGTTGTTCTAAATTTATGTAAAATTATCATGTGTAAAGGCCAAAAGTTTGCATTGTATTAAAACAAGTATGTAAAGTTGTTGGAAATCTTTAAGGATGTAAATAAAACTCTACAATTTTCTTTATTTAATAATTTCATAAATGGAAATTGCAATATTTGATAGAAAAAATATAATCTTACAAAGAAAGTATCAAAAAATATTTTATTGTCTAAATATACATATTTGTAAAAAATGTATTGTATTGTTTGTTAAACACCACAATGGTATATAAAAAAACATTGAATAAACGAACAATAAGCTTTGTCTAACAAAAATTAAAAAAAAGAGAACTTAATAATATATTGTGCTTGAAGCTCGAGTAATACCAAGCCTTAAAATTATGGCACAAAACAACTGGAATAAATAGTAGGGTTTGGTAAAATATCTAATCTATTTCATGTTAACGTCCGACAATTGGACGACTCCGAAGAAACTCTTGTCCTTTTCGAAGAGTGAATATCTACCTAGAGCTATATCAACTACACTCAATCTATCACCTTCGTTCAGATATACGACACCGGATGTGTAACAGGTATTGCCTTTAATGACACGTCCTTCTGAATGTGTCATGGTAGTACACTGCAAAATCGGATCGGAGTTTTTGAAGATCCTGTAGCCATTCATATCGTGATAATCCAAGTAGTAAACCTGAAAATTTAAATTGTGTATTCAAATCCAATTTTTTGTAAAAAATACTTACCTGAGCATAAATCAGGAAAAGGCCGGACTCCTTCAGAGTCAAAAAACCGTTGTCCATTTTAAAGTTTTGACCCATTCCCAATGATTGAACCCATTCGCTTGGGACCCAGTCAATGTACCTCTGCTCGGTGTGTTTCAAATGACCATTACCTAACA
Organism: Nicrophorus vespilloides; assembly: GCF_001412225.1. Lineage (NCBI taxonomy): Eukaryota > Metazoa > Arthropoda > Insecta > Coleoptera > Silphidae > Nicrophorus > Nicrophorus vespilloides. Next base: position 373,384 of record NW_017097317.1, on the reverse strand, counting down.
CAGTAAAAAAAAATCAATAATGATAACCTTAATACAGGTATCTTTTAGTTACCGTTATAGTTTGTATGCTGGCCAACGATGTACCTCGACGAATTCCCGTTGAAATGAGCGGCAACAAGTCTTCCTCTGACAATTCGGGTACTGGTATAAGAATCATCAAAGATTTCCATGTGCTGATGTTTCTGTCTTTGCCTAAGCCTTCCGCTTCTGGATCTATGGTTGGTTTCACTAACGTGCTCCTAAATGAAAAAATAAATGTTAAAATCTAAAAGCTTTACAACAATGCTATTATTACATGTCTGCCGTTGTAAGTTATGTCAGGTGTATCATCCATGTATCTGATCTTTCTAGGTGGCAAAGAACCTTCGCTGGCATCGCTGTTTAATTTTTCCTCGCTAAGAAAAGACGCAAATTTATAACTTGTATTCTCTTATTTTATTGATGTACTTACCTGCTTGCTTCAGTTTTAATCTCGACGCTGCGCTTCTTTCTCTGCATGAATTTGTTGCTGCCGTAGTCGTCGCTGGTATTATAATTTTCGTCGTCATCGTTGTAATATTCGTACATTTGCTAAATCACATAACACGAGCAAATCATTATCTATGAATGACGAACATCAATAAAGAAAGAGAAAAAATAATATATAGAAAGGACTGTGCAAACAAGCAGCAATTTAATTACGATGTAATTGAATCGCTCAGTCTCGTTAAGATGTTGGAGCAGTTTCCTGATTAGATATTGTGTACAAATAGAATAGAGAGATAAGTGCTAGGGAACATACATTGTCGGGAATTAGATCCTCGTAGATCTGAGGTTCCTCGGTGCTCCTTTGATGGATGGAAATGAACGGTTGGATGAGATCCAGGAGTTCTTTTGCGGAGTCCAGTTCCGTTTGGATCTGGTTAATACGTAGAACCGTGTAGACGATGGATGATGCACAGAACGCGATTAATATGAAGAACAGCACTATGGGTACCAGGTAGTAAGACTTGGGTTTGATGGGTTGTTTGCTGGTAAGAAGCATTTTGGTGCTTGGATCTAAGACCATCTTAACGTGCGCACTCGACAACCAAAACTGAACTGAACACTGCTCGTTGCTAGCTCCTACTATTTGTAATCGCTCTGCCGTTACAAATATTTATTAAACTATCTGCTTATCTGTTTAAACAGTAGTTGGTGGGGCGCATTTTAGTCAGAACATGATTACCAATTTTGTTTTTACTTACCAATTGATTGCCGATGACCAGGTTTCTTGGAGTGATAATGACGGTGATACCATCCAGTGATTATATCGAATCCTTTACTTTGCCAATTGATTATTGGGTAAAGACAACACACATTACTCAGGCTTATTGATAAAGAGCAACGATAGCTGCGAGCCGAACAAGAAAACTGATAGCAAAATATAACTACCTTATACAAATAACCATCTCTCTTCAGTAAACAAATGTGGATAACATTAAAATGTAAACATCAATCTAAACAGTTTGATCAAATAAAATTGGATGAATACACTCAATTTGTTTAGAAAAATAATAACAAACAATGATTAATTGTCTACTTTACCTTTTATAAATTTCGATGATTAATAAGCATATTTACAATAACTACCTAAACATCTTATACTTAAACGTATTTTTCGTATAATAAAAACGTATTGGACTATAAAACGCATTCCAAATTTAACAGACAATTTTTAGAATTATATACATTATTATAAAAAAAAAATCCTAAGAAAATTTTGTAAAAATATGTGTCTTATTATCCGAATATTAGGTACAATTAAATTTTATTTGAATGAATACTTGTGATGAGTATAGAGCAATAAACAATACAATAAAAACTAATTGTCCACTTCACCTTTTGTAAATTTTCATGATTAAAAAGCTTAATACAATAAATATCTACCTGAACATAAAGTTTATAATACTTAAACGTATTTTTTGTATCATAAAAAAGTAATAGACAATTTTTCTAAAAAAATATATTTTTACAAAAAAAAAATCAAACCAATTAAAAATTAATTTTTCAAAAATATGCATATATGTTTTGCAATTAATTATTTTTACTATTTAATCTGAAACCATAATTATAACAATTGCTTCATTTGAATGAAGACGTTTGTCTGAAACCATAGAGAAATTTATTGCGTCTGGAATGCTCATCTTGGTTTTGCAATATCGCACATTCCGCGTTATAATTACGTCCCGACTGCAGTGGAAATATTGGAAGCTCGGATGTAGGAAAGTGTGCAGGCATTTGCGGTTTTTTGAAGATGGGAGTGAGATGAAGATGAGGATGAGAATGAATAATACGAGTCGAATTTTCGGGCAGCCGTCGTGAAGGAATTCGGGATGTCGCCAATAAATGTGTCGTTGGCATCCAAAGAGCGGTCTGTCTTGGAAACTGCTGAAACAATTAAGATTACCCAATTAAAATGCTATTCGCGGAATGTGCAGCACGCAAGGCCAATGTCAAGCAGATGCCAGTTATATTAAGAGCGGTTTTATGGATCGGTTTGTGAATCACATTATTATGAGTGAAAGAGAGTATGAACTATTCTGATATTTTTGTCTACCAAATATTATTGTTAACTGTTGCATTTAGCAACAAACAAGTTGCAATTGCCATTTGTTATGCACATGTATTCATCATCAATCCGTTCGCTAACTGCGGGAAATGCGTAATTTAATACGTCGCATCTTATTTTGCGGTAACATTCCTCCTCTAGTGATGCCTTTATCTAGTGCTGCTCCTGGAGTAAATGTGCAATTGTACTCTCCTTAACACTGACCTCATTTTTTTTTGGTAACGCTCGGATATAATCTTTTATTCGATCAAGTACTCTCTCATTCACTTCTACATTCAAAAAAGAAGTGCATACAATTACTCAAATTTTCGTATAATCTATTTCAACTCAAATTGAAAACACACCTAGTTAAGCATTAGACTTTTACAAATCATCTATTTCTACTCTTTTTATTATATTTTTTAATTAGTAAATATTTTTTTGTTTCTGAATTCACAAAATGCAAGTAATCGTTTACCCGGACTATGCGAGGTATTCGGTAGCATCAAAAGCTTAAGGATTATCTTATATTTAAAATTAAACTGTAATTAACTATATAAACAAAAACATAAATATTGTAATCACAAAATGTGACAAGTTTAAATGAAATATTATTATTTGTCCAGAATTTATTATTGAGATAAAATAATTTATTAGTTGACATTATTGTGTTGTAGATAAAACATATTATATAATAATTGTGATTACAAAAGCAAATAATTGAAAAATATTAAATATTTCAGTTCTCCTAAAAATACTTTAAAATTTATAATTATAATCGATATTTCCATTCAACCACCTGATTTTAAGCAATGGAAGATGTTAGAGTAGAAATGGGTCATATAAATTATAAAATGCATTTGCAAACAGTATGAAATATTCACAAATTCAGTACATTTCGTGTGTATTTATTTATCAGACTTAATTATATGGAAATAATTATATAAAATAAAGGATCATTATCTTCGTTTACAGCTAAACCTATATTTACTAAGAAAGACCATATTTCATTTAAAAAAAAAATACCAAGAATTTAATTTAAGTCTGAATGTAATTGTTATCGCTGTAAGATAATCTCAGCTAAAACCATATTTATATGTGTAATTAAACCAAAATTTGTCGTTCGTAAGAATAATGTGGATTAAATTATGAATACAATTAAATTATTGCTTTCTTTATACATTTATTAACCGAATGACTCAAGAATTACAGTGACGCTTGTGGTTTAATCTAAAAGTAATTCAGATATTCCATGATATTTGACCTTGAGATTTATTAATACATATTTTACTTCCACACAGCCCTTATATCTTTGGGCCAAACAAAAATAATTTACTTTTATTCACATATTCTATATCATATAATAAATTGACAAAAATATAACATGAATCCAAACTTTTAATATTAAAATTTTATATTTGATTTTTTTTTATAAAAGCGCATCTACTGTAGAAACTAATTTAAAATTTCTAATTTTATCTGGACTCGGTGTTTTAATAAGCGGCCGTTAATTAAAGTTATATCATTAGGGAATACAAGAGTTCTCAATGGAAGTAGGAACAAATACTATGTTACATTTCATGAGGCCTTTCAGGCAGGATTTGCAGGAAATTTAATATGGGTATAGGTATATATTTTTGTTGTAATTACGCCTCCGGGGGGATGTAGATCCTGTGCAGATTTATATTCCATTAGCCTCATTTTTATTCAGAAAAAACATCTAATGGAAAATGACTGCCTTTGAAAAGAATAGTAAATTTTTCATATTATAATCAATTCCATTTAAATATTGAATAATCATTTTAGAAAAGTGCAGTGATTGTATAATACAGTATGAAGATTTACACAAAACTCATACGTGGAATATTTAAAGGTTTGCGTTTAAAACGTCATCATTATACTAAGTGTCTTCAGAGTAGTCCCGAGTTGGCAAAGGGCACCCAACTATCAAATAGACTGTTAAGTTCATCGAAGTAATTTTCCTTGCTTAACTATTGTAAGCTTAACTTATAAGTACTTATCCAAAAATTATCAAATCGATGTTTGGTGGTGCTGATGCTTAACTTTGGTAATCAGCAAATCAAAATTGAATACAAGTAGAATTAGTTTCGATACTGTTCTTTAATCTAAGTTGATGTTAACGTTGAGTTTTTCATCAAAGTTATTCTGTGCTTAACTTTTTTATTTTAATCCCTACGGCCATATTTCTGTCACCTTTTATGCTTATCACAATGGATTTTTGTTGTTGGAGAGATTTGAATCTGTCACCTTTCCTTGCTTAACTTTTATAATCAGTTTTTCAAATTTTAATTGGACGCCGTTGCTTAACTTTTGTAAGAATCCTTATAGCAACTACGTAATGGACGTATAAAATAAATTATGGCAATCCATAAAAGCGTGCTACGCATCTAATGGATTGCAATTGAAGTTATCCAACAATGAAATGGATTGATTAAAAAAAAGCAAGTAAAATACGGAGCTGTTAGCATATTGCATAATCAATCGCTATATAAATTGAGGGTTTTCGGAGTTTATTTGTGTTTCGCCCTAGATCGGAGTTGTTGTTCCTCGCCGATGGAAATGTACTGAAGGGAAGTCAAAATGGAGGCTTCGGTTATTGCGTTGTTGCATCCGTAGTTAGCTGCTCGTGTACCTGGACCATTATGTAGGTACACATTGTGAAGGAATACACGCTTGTATTAGTATATATATATGCACGTATGAGTATACATGTATAAGTAATATTTTTTCGTTGTATTCGGCTGTGCACTAGTTGGCATTATCGACCGATGGCGACGGCGACGACGGCTGGAAGCGCCGGCGTCGCCGCCGCCGTCAGCCTACATATAAACGGCAGCCGGTCCCAAGGAGGACCAGATCCGAAGCATCCGCCAGTGTGGACACCTATCTAGGCCGTCGACCTTGCATGCGAGCACCGGTGAATGTAAGTGACTCTTAATTAATATTACCGAAATAAAGGGCCATTCAACAAGTAGATGCGGGCCAAATGTGGCCCACAGGGAGCCACTTCAGCTGGTCCTAATGTGCACAGCGCACGCCGCGGTTACCCTAAATTCAATTTCACCCCACAATAGAGAAAAAAAACGAGAGCAGTAAACGCCTGCCCCAATGGCCTTTTTTATTAAAACTCCGGGAGCCCTGCATCCCTTGTTTGTAAGCACATCCGCGTATGAACGCCACCCCCAGCAGTCGTCCAGAAAATCAATAATCACCGTTATTTGGCACACAATTTATTCAACGGTCATCTCTTTTCCATACGAATGGACGCGACAATAACAAACACGATGCTCGATAACAATAACATGACCCCAGTCAATATCGATCAACGTACTAAAAATTTGCATCAACTTTGTTATTTACAACTGTAACAATTACATAATTGTTTTTTTATATATATAAAAGAATTACTCAATTGTTGTTTATCATCAATATGGCCGACTTCTGCTAATAGCATAGGCAAACTGATCTAAACCTACCATCACCAAGCGCGACACTTCAATAAAAATAAATACATAAATTGCGTAATTACTTACATGCAAGGCTAACGACCTGCATCCAACATTAAATTAATATTATACTTTTGTTTTGTGTATTTTTTTGTAAATTTTAGGTACTAGGTCTATCTTTATCATATTAATGAATAAGAAATAATTTAAATAACAGTATGTCATGTTTAAAAAATAATACATTTGCAATAATTATAAAAAAAAATCGTTTATATTTAACTCATAGTATTGTATATAAAATCCTTAGTTCAAACAGGGAATCGTGCCGAATCCCTATTCCAATATAATCAGGATATAAAAAAGCTTTGTCGTCTTCATTAACACGTTGAAAATATATATAAAAAAAAGTAAAATTAATATCGTATAATACGCACATCACTGACATTGAAAAAAAAAAATTATATATTCATAATCGATAAAATTAATTAAAGCTTTTACGTCCACATACTCTTATTACTTTACGCTACTCTAATTAAAATCGTGTGCTTTGTTGATTTTTTTCATATAGTATAAAAGGAATTGCTTAAAGATTGTAATACTCTTTTCATTAATAATACATTAAAGGTTTCTGGGTTCTTAAAGTAACAAACAGGTATATTGGTTTTTAATGATTACAAACGTTATTGTTTACATATTTAATTAGGTTTTAATAATAGACATAATTGAAGAAAAAAATAGAACTAATAACGATTTTCCACTCTTTCAGTAAAATAAGTAGAAATGATGCTTATATACGAATTTGTATGTAGATTGTTAAAAAAATGTTATTGAAAACTTTTGAAAATCATATTATTTGATATTTCAGTTTATGAAAAACATATAAATTGATAACTTGAAATAATTAATACATTTTTTTTTAATATAATTAATAACAAAATTTGGTCAAATTATTTCATCATAAATGTAATTTGATATTGAGGAAAGCACATATTGAAAGGCTTTACGGAATGCTTAATATCGAAATTCCGGTAAAATCTAGGCCAAATTCCTGCAGTTCATTACTGCATCCCGGATACGCATCATCCTGCTGCGGTGGATGAAATTCTCTCGAATCCGTAAATCCATATTTATGCAATTACATTGGCAAAATTTTTATTCGATTTCAGTCGATGACGTAATTGAATTTAATCCGCAAAAGCAGGTCGTTTCCCGATTTGCAAATGTCGAGAATCCCGCAATGTGATTTGATTGTACATATACAAACAAAATGAATTACATAATTCTGCTACAGCTCCAATTCTGTATACATGACGTACCATCTGCGAAATTGGAATTTACGTCTCATAAATCAACGAAACATGTCCACATTTTGATTTAATAGATCACATTTTTTTTTAAGATTTTTCAAACCTCGATATTTTATATTGCGTTTTGGTTGTATCATTTGTAACGTTGTATATATATTCTCATATTTCTTGGAAATGTTCATCGTAAATCTGTAGCACATGTTTGTTCGACTCCTGATAAAACCGGGCGGAAAAAGTCAGAATGTGAATCACTTCCTTTGTGCGGCTTCCTTTCATCTTTTTCTATCACCACTTTTGTATGTTATGTGCAGTGCAGGACCTGCAAAGGACTGCCTTTTAAGCGTCTCATCATTTTATTTTCAAAGCGGAAGAAGATGTTAAAAATAAAATAAATTGTTTTTATACCGCAATCCTTTTAAAGAAACGACTTTCCTCTATTTGGTACACGACTAGGAAATATTATTTTTACCGTAAAAATGCATTATTTGTGTGTTTACATAACAACATAACAGTTGTTTAGTCCATCTGTTATTCCTCAATTCAAAGAGATTTTAATTGCATTGTAATACTCAACGTTGACTGCCTTTGGCATTTCAGTATAAAGCTTTGACGTACAGCGTAAAGGTTATATTTCCTTTCATTGAAATGTATTCTTTGAAGTCCTTGCAATTATTTGTACATACAGCTACTTGCAATATAGGAATGTTTAACTGATACCGAACTTTTACTGGTAAATAAGTACTTAAGCTGAGATATGCCCAATTATGCGAAATGTGGAGGCGCCGGGCAACGCTATCTAATTTAATTAGCACTAATCATCTAATGACACTAAGACAACCTTATTATAGTAAATAATATTCAACTATAATTATTACAAGAAACTCTAAAATATATTTTCATTTAGAGTAAAATAAACGTAATATTGCAATGTTATACAACAACTTTGTTTGAAATAAAGAAAGAATTAAATGAACTTCAGCGAAACTTGCGCTTTAATTATATTGACACTGTGATATTAGCTTTGAACTACGCAATACTCCAAACAGCGAATAAATAGAAATGCAATTACTTTCAGTCTTTGATGAGTTTTTCTCTGAATACACGGAACTCAAACATTTTGATGTAAAAGGAAATTTATTTTTCATACACATTTGTGTATGTAAGTAATTTATTTAATGAAACTTAAGTTATTAAATTTATTAATATTTTTATTTTATTAAATTAAAATTTATCATTCTAAGTTAAAATTAATGAATTCTTCATTTTCTCTCGTCTTCATTAAAAATATTATATTAAAAAAAAATGATACCACATGAAACTAGCTACATTTTATTTCCAGTTTTTATATGCAACTTTTGGACCCATTATACTTATATTATAGTTTTTGATAAAATCACTAAAATATGATTTTTTCAATATTTAAATTTTGATATGTATCGATACGAATACTCGCAAAATTCTCCAAACATTCAGCTTTCATCTGTATCTTTTGGATCCATTCTAACTAATATATTTTTCGAGAAAATAACTGAAATGTGAAAACATTGCTTTTTCGTTAATTTTATTTTTGAATACAAATTATCAGTAGCTTCACCCCGCGAATTATGGGGCCCTCAAACTGTGACAAATTTAATACTTGAGAAGTTCTATTATTAGATTCTAATATTTTTGTGGGCCCTATGTACCAGATGAGATTTTTCGGGAATGTTTTCAAAATTGAAATTGATTTGCAATTTTTAATACACAGAACTGAAAATCACTTAAAACTAGATTTAAAATTACAAGCAGAAAAAAAATCTGAATATTTTTAAAGCACAATAGTCTATCATTATTCATGTCTGAATTTAAATTATTAAATTGTCTTAATATTTTATTTTCATAAGATTTCATCTTTATTTTTATTAAATATTTTTTTATACGAAATTGAATATTTTATTACATATGTAGTTAATTAATATATGAAGTTTTTTTTATAATCGAAAGTTTATTAATTACTTTAATAATTATGTAATTATAATAGTCATTTATTTTTAGTTACTTTTTGTGTTTTGTATAAGTATTGTAATAAATGTGATTATTGTTGGTTCTAGTAAAGTTTGATGGAAAAACTATTATATATTTTGTATTGATTTTAGTGGTGATGAACGGATGTGTCATAGGCGATATCACACATTATTAACGAAGTTGTGATCAAAGTGAAGGCTTTTGATATCATTACAGTTAATGACGGTAAATACGCAGAGGCGTTAGGTAACATGTTTGCAAAGTGGACGTTGTCGGGCGTAATTGAATTTGGAGAGGCGTTAATTAGAGCGGAAGATCGAATATTGCGAATTTGATATTGGATTCCCCTACAATACTGGGAATGTTTGTTCCCACTAAAATTTGGTTACGTGTGCACAAACAGTCTCGCATTATAGAAGCACGCAAAATAATTACGTGGTTAATTATTGAAACTTTTCAGCGGAAATCTGGGCTGGATTCCCATTCGTCGTACAAATTGGCAATTAATTACAAGCATCTTCACGACCATAAATCTACATGTACCCTAAGCTCAGCATCAAATCACTAATGGATCGTTCATTTTATTCTGTTGCTTCAACGCAATTTTATCGGATCGATCTGGGAATCTGCCAGAAGCAAATTACATTATTTCATTTACACGTTTGCACCGTGTTGCTTCCAGTCTGATTGCGTTTCACTAATACAAAATCAATTTCCAAAGCAATGCTCTTTCTGTCTGTGCATTTATTTCAGGGATTATAGGTGGGGGAGCATTGATCCGCCGCTGAATATTTATATGCTTTGTAAAAGTTTTCATTGTTTTTGTTCTTGTTTTATTTTGTGTACATGTAAATGCTCGAAAAGTTCAAAACCAGTAAAAGTTGTAATTGCTTACCGGATAATAAAACAAAACAAAAATAATTCAATTTCAAACTGAATTACGCGCAGTTAATGGACGATTTACATCAAATTATATTCGGAACTTTCGTTGCTATCCGATGCAGACAGTTTGCCGACTCCATTAGCAATATTTTACAACACAAATTCAATTCACTTGATGTCTAGTGGAATTAAAATTTAAACCAGATGTGCTCCAGACATTCCCAATTTAGAATCCATCAAAACAATTTTTATATTTCATTAAAATGTATTTAATTTTAAATAAATTTCTATTTCTTTTCTTAACAATTTAAAAAATATTCTTGACCTTTATATCATTTGAATCGTTTATGCATAATATAAAGAAAAATACGTAAATCAAACTATGTTTGCCATACAGTTATACTTTTTGGTAATTTTATATATTTTTAATATTATGATTTTTTTTAAAACAATTATTGACGTTTCAGGCGATTCACGATGTGGACTAAGTGTGTGCCCTTTGCTTGGGTGTTGATCCTTTTGCTACCATTAGCAAGAGGGGAGGATTCGTTGAAAAGCGCTTTGAACGCTGTAAATAGGCGTCAACGTGACTTGAATGGGTACCGTAGATTGGGCCTTTATCAAAACGATGGAAATCCTTACATAGCTGATGATGGAATGAATAACGACGTCCAATACGTGATTCCTGGTAATTTGACTTAACTATTAGCTAAATTGAATGTAGATAGTACTAACACGTTGATAAAGCATTTACATCCGCGGATTCCGTAATCGCCGCTGACCTTTAACCCTGATCTTGTTTACTCTAGATGAGAAGGCCGAGTCTGAGAACGTCGATCTCGAGAAAGCGTTGTTCGAATACTTGGAGGAGAAGTCCGCTGACAATTCGAAGAATCGCATTTCATCTCCCTTTCGCGAACGCGTCGAGAAGGATAAGGCCCGTCAGAAGGAGTTACTGTTGTCTAAGATGTACATGAATCGTCCAGAGTCTGAAGCGTCAGATGCCCTGGGCGATATGTATGATAAAAGCGTCAAAGCTTATTCTAGCAATGATATCAATGATAAAAGATCTTATGCTGGTTGGGATAGTGTTGGTATGAAGAAACGTACTCGCTATTCTTCACAAAACCCACTTGATTTCTACGTGTTGAACGGTCGCGAAAATCTGTACGATGAAGACTACGCGACCCTTCAAAACGAGAAAATTGACAACTACAATCCGTACAACCATTTTCCGGTTTCTAAACGTAGCAAATTTGCTCACGAGCATAAGCGTTCCGTCAAGCAAACGGGAAAGACGGATCCTAAAGTGGAGAAGGAGCTATCCGGAATCTTCAACACCAAACCGAAGGCAACCAAGAAACCTACTTTGATGGAAGAGAAGCCAAAAAAGGACGTTACCAAGGAAGAGGTTCCAAAAAACGTACCACCTGAGAAGCCATTAGGCATCACAAAAAAGTCCATAAACTGGTCAGACTACTTCGGCCTGGACCGCCGCAAGAAGTCCGGCGACGACATCGACAACGAATGGCTCCTAGAGCGTTACCATAAAACCGCAGCCATTGCCTCCAAGCGTACAGAATATCCCTTGCAAAACTTCCACGATCACGATAACCAAATGTCGAAGAAACCTAATCAATCCAAACTCAAGGAAATGGATGAGAAGTTGAAGACTTTGGAGGAGTCCATCGTGGATGACGCTTTGAAGTTCACCGGGTCCCACGAAGGCACCGTTGACTCCAAGGAAATCCAAGAAGTCAAAGATCGCATCATCACTCGTTTAGCAGCTGCTTACAGCTTGGAGAAGATGCGCAGGGCTATAGGACAATACAAGGAGAGCATGGAGAAAAGCGTCCAAGACGATAACATCAACGAGGATAAGCGCGTATCCGTTGCTCGTAAACAAGCTGTCGATAAGGATCGTTCTCTCGATGTAAAGGAAGATAATAATATCAAGTGTGCCGAAGGCACCGACGGCGAGGATTGCGAGGGTCAAAACTATAAACCTCCTTCCGAATTGCTTGAGGAATCGAACTGGGAAAGAGGTAATCAAATCTTCAAACTTTACAAACAAAATTACTAACAATTATTTTTTTTCTTTTTCAAGGCTCCGGATGTCCTCGTATCGAGACTGTCTGCAATGATGTAGTAGCTGTGCTCGGTCATTACGGGAAGACCTTCGAGATCGCCTGCAACATGTATCAGATGTGCTTGTTCTGCGTGAGTATATATATATTACTATTTAATTGGCATGAAAAACTTCTAGTCTGCTTGTTATATCACAAAACACCTCGGTCGTCATGGAAACGCTTTCATTGTACAGCATTTCATTTCATACGTCCTAACAGATTACTTCCATGACTGCATCCTAATAGGAGATTACTTCCTGCGCTCCAATTTGCGGTGATGGAACATGACGTAATTTCTCATATTTTCCGAAGCGAATAAAAACGCATTTCTTGGTAATTCGCTGCTCTGAGTATTTTCAATCAGAGATCAGACTCGGAAAATATGAAACATTCCATTGAAATAATACAATGAATACATATATAACGGTAAAGTGTATAATTCATAACACCTACTGATTATGTAGAATACCTAAATCCAATTTATTAACATTAAATAAACCGTTACAATAAATTAATAGATTTCAATAATTAATTAACATTACGTAATATTTTTTTAAAGAGCAACTTCGGACCTTCAAACATTACGTACTAGCAGTTGTATTATATATAAATATACTGAAATACACACTTTGTCGTTAACATAAGCATATAAGATATCTACTTCCAATTGATAGATTTGTTTATATCAATATTAATACATTGTCTCCTTATATTTACAGGGTGAAAACGGTTGGTTCGTCGGTACTCGTCAATGCAACGTATTGTTCTTGGCCAAGGCTGATGAACTATGCGATGAGGATGTCGAGTGTCGTTGGGTAGCTCGTCAATCTGTCAAGTATCTGTTGCACGTCAATAGATCCTTAAGAACCGAGCCGTTAACTGACTGCGACATCGAGTGCCCAGACCGTCAGTAGACTTCGACGATTGCTTACCTACACTACAACAAAATATATAACCTAGTATACCTTATATGTCCATCCCCTAGATCTTGTTGTGAGATGATTGCGACTTGAAAGAAACCCCTTGCGCAAACGAATACATAACGTTTAGTATCGCAGGGGCTCTCTTTGAGCTGGAGACAATTCCGCAGGTTGCGCAGGCTGTAAATTCGATACCATCAAATAAAAATCAATGAGCACGAGCATACAAAACCTTTGGGTTTCGGTACCATATGGTCCGATCAGCCCAGGATTCATGTATTAATAACTACTAATAGTGCTGGATTCTACAACCTGCGCTCGTATAGCCGTACAGTTATATTATCCTTCCTTACCTGATACTCATTACACATTAAATATTGATGTCCAAAATATATATAACTTATACGTGTATGCAAGAATAAAAATGATAAAAAAAATAGATGTTGCTCCGGGAACTTTCGAGAACCTGGGATTATGTATGACATTTAAATGTATCGATTCGGAACAATAATTTATGATAGCACAAGCTTTAAAATTAATCGGTAACAACTGAATGGAAGATGAGAGGGAGACGGTGGAAGATGGTGACGAAGAAAAAAAATAATAATTTTTGATGATTTTTATCGAGGTAATAAATGATGTTCCGAATTAATAATTACAATCCCTTTAATTATTATCTATTCGATGAATCCTATCCATATTATGTAATTCATTGAAATACAATAATACAAATCATTCATTCCGCATAATTATTTCATTCATTTAATTTATTAATCTTCACCGCTTTCCCCGATCAATCGAAAATAAACATTTTTTTCTGTGGATCAAAAATAAATGGTAAGTAAAGTAAATTAATATTTTTTCAATATTTAGCGAACGTAATCTTTGCAAGATACTTCATTCAAATTTAGGAGTTTATGAATTATTATTGTTGACAATTTTGTTGTAGCATACTTAAAAAAAAAATATTTACTTTTCTTTTAAAATAATTAAATCTAAATTGTTTTACCGATTCAACTTCTGGTCTATATCTTTACTAGTATTTAAAATATATTTAATAATGTAATTACAAAGAATTTAAAAATTTTCAACATGATAACCATAAACGTTTCAATCATTTCAATATATATATCATTCTGTCAAAGATTGGTATTAATATTGGTAAACTAATACTAGAAGTAATTCAAAATAAAAAGTAAAACAAATTATAATTAATTTATATTAAAAATTTCAATAAATGAAAACGGTTGCAAAGAGCTATAGATCTTTCAGTTATATAACAAAATATTTTCAGCTACAAAATAAACTTTTTACTACCGGTAATTTTTTATTTAAAAATAAAAACCTATTCACTTTTATTTCCAATTTATATAGCTTGTCGCATGCTACTCGATGACAGTACGAAAATTAGAAAGGCTGTAGTTCTGTCTTTAATTTGCGTATTCGATTGTTTAATTATCAAGAGTAGTAACCGATTAATTTAAAAAAAACGTAAAGGCATTGCAGCAAATTGAAAAAATAGTTAAATAAATAGATGAATTTACTATTTTAAAGAATAATTCTTCTGCTTTCGTTTGCTATAAACTACATTACTTTTGGTCAATTAATAAGAAAGTTATTAAGCTTTAATGAGTTGGTGGTTTTCGCGAATCAAAACGCAAGTCCCCACCCTTAATGAACAACATGCTCCATTGCTTCCTTCTTCTATTTTTTGGATGGAAAACCTTTATCTGAACTTCATATTTCACTTCGGACAAGTACTAGTGCAACATGTCAACAACCATCGATCACTAAAGTTCTTTGGCTTCAGAAACATACAACAGAAACTGCAGAAGTAGGGATAATTCTTAAAATCTTTTACATAAAACAGTGTCTTCATATACGAATGCATTAATTGTTAATAGTCATAAAGTAAGCAGTCAAGAATAATCGATACAATTATTATTATTTTAGGTGGAGCTGATAGCAACATATTTCTAATGTATAGTTGAAGATCTTAAGTTCTCCAGAAAGTGGAAAGCATTGTTTAATAGTAACCAAAGTGACCAAAAACATTACTTCATTAAGAAGATGGATAACAACTATGAACTCTGTAGATTCTATTGTTGCATTGAAAATACAGGAAAAACAAAAATGTTTATTTTCATCAAATTCCCAGAAAAAGACTAAAAGTATTTTATATAACTATCAATCTATATTTTCACTTATTTTAATCCTTATCTATTTTAGATCAACATTCATGTTCAATATTCTTCTAAAAGCTGGTGCTTACGAAAATACAGGTCACTTTCGAAAATGTTGTTCTCCATACTATCTAATACCAAAGTTTAATAATTAATTGTGACGACGCTATTGTAGCTACAAACCTGTACACTCATTTTAATTTCTCTATAATCAAAATTAACATTAATGTCCAAAACTCTTTTGAGAGTTGATGTATACAAAAATACAGGCCATTTTCGAAGACGCTATTTTCACAACTCATTTGTGAAATACCAAACTTTGTTAATCAATTATGAGTACACCATTGCAGCTACAAATTAACATTTGCGCTCATTTTAATCCGTGTATATTCAAGATAAACTTCAATTTATAACATTCTTCTGGGAGCTCATGGTTACGAATATACAGGCTATCTTCGAAGTCGCTATTTTCCCAATTCATTTGTGAAATACCAAAGTTTGTTAATCAATTATGAGGACACTATTACTCCTATAAATTAACTTTTGCGTTTATTTTAATCCGTGTATATTCAATATCAACTTCCATTTATAACATTCTTCTGGGAGCTCATGATTACGAAAATACAGGCTATCTTCAAAGTCGCTATTTTCTCATTTGTGAAATACCAAAGTTTGTTAATCAATTATGAGTACACTATTGCTCCTACAAATTAACATTTGCGCTCATTTTAATCCATGTATATTCAAGATCAACTTCCATTTATAACATTATTCTGGAAACTCATGGTTACGAAAACACAGGCCATTTTCAAAGACGCTATTTTCACAAATCATTTGTGAAATACCAAAGTTTGTTAATCAATTATGAAGACACCATTGCAGCTACAAACTAATATTTACGCTAATTTTAATCTGTGTATATTCAAGATCAATATTAATATATAACATTCTTCTGGAAGCTCATATTTACGAAAATACATGCCATTATCTAAGACTTTGTTTTCCCACTTATTCATCAAAGTTTATATGTATGTTTGGTTGCAGACTGTTTTCTGAATATTCCGAAAGATATATCTGCTTCTGTAAATTAAATCGCGTGAAACTCGAAAAGTAATAAGCATTAAAATTATTAATTGAGCTAATAACATAAGAATCATTCAAGCATTATTCTGATATGTTTGTTTATTAAAATTAGAACGTTTTTAAGAAAGTGGATTTTGTGCAGCGCCAAAAAGCTATTACAAAAAAATGGAATATACATTTTGCGCCTAAAGTACAGGCAATCAAACATACATATATAAACTTTGATTATAAAGTATTTTTTCGTCTTTGATAATAAACTTTGATCATGAAAACCCACTGCCAGATGAATTTTGAATATTAATATTAATCTAGAATATACAGAGACTAAAGTGAGCATAAAAAATTTGTGCAGCTGTCAGACTGACAGCTACTGACAGCTACTGTCGCAAGTAGTCGCAAGTTAAATTTAAAGGTCACAGTTTAAACATAATCCATGTGTGTTTTAGCCCCCTGTTGTAATACACATGTACATATGACCACTGGCGAAATTGTGCTTGCCACAAATTAAGTGAAGGGAGTGGAGAAACCTCCAAGAAGAAGAATTTAAAGGTCTTTATTGGATTTTCTGTGTATTCTACATTGTTCTGAATGCAAACTTACAAGAAATATACTGAATTAATATCTTCATATAAGAATGTACATTAATTACTAATAGTCATAAGGTAAATAGTCAACTTGTCAACAATCATTGGTACAATTGTTATTATTTTAGGTGGAGCTGATAGCAACTTGCCTCTAATGTATAGTTGACAACCTTAAGTTCTCCAAAAAGTGGAAAGCATTGTTTAATAGCAATTTGCAAATAGTGGAAACCTTAACTGCTGAAAGTGACCAAAAATATTACTTGTTGCTTCCTACATGATCCCTAGATTGGAAAACATTTATGAATGGTAGATGCATAGAAAATACTGGAAAAACAAAAATGTTTATTTTCATCAAATTCCCAGAAAGAGGCTAAAAGTATTTTATATAACTATCAACCTATATTTTCATTTATTTTAATATCTGTATATTTTAGATCAACATTCATATTCAACATTCTTCTGGAAGCAAGTGCTTACGAAAATACAGGCCATTTTCGAAAACGTTCTTTTCCAAACTATCTAATACTAAAGTTTGATAATTAATTGTGATGAAACTATGGTAGCTACAAACTTGTATTTACACTCATTTTAATCTCTCTATATCTCTTCTGAGAGTTGGTGTATACGAAAATGCATTTAATTTTCGAGGACGCTATTTCCCCAACTCATTTGTGAAATACCAAAGTTTGTTAATCACTTACGACGACGCCTTTGTAGCTACAAATTAACATTTACATTCATTTTGATACGTGTATATGCAAGATCAACATCCATTTATAAAATTCTTCTGGTAGCTCAAGTTTAAGAAAATACAGGCCATTATCTAAGTCGTTGTTTTCCTAATTTTTCTGCAAATTGTATATGTATGTTTGGTTGCCTGTACTTTAGGCGCGTAATATGAATGTTCCTCTAAAATAGAATAAAAACCATAGCTGGCGAAATTGTGCAAGACGCGCAAGCCAAGTGAAGTGTGGATAGGAAAAGGAAGTAGAAGTAAAATAGATATAGTTTAAAATAAGTGAAAATATAGATTGATAGTTATATAAAATACTTTCTGGGAATTTGATGAAAAAAAAACATTTTTGTTTTCCCAGTATTTTCTATGCATCACAAATGTTTTCCAATCTCTAAGGATCATGTACGAAGCAACAATAGAAGCATGGGTGCTATAGGGTTCATTGTTGTTACCCATCTCCTTAATGAAGTAATATTTATGGTTACATTCAGCAGTTAAGATTTCCACTATTTAATAATAATAATCAAATTTATTGACAAAAAAAATGATACAAAGAAAATAAAAACAAATTTACAATGAGTGTCTTTGGCCAAAGGAAACCGATTCAGTTACTGCAAATAAAAAATAAAAGATCAACTGTTCTTCCTTCGGTCCCGAAAAACAATAAAATAAATAAAAAGTAAGTTAAACTATAGTAAATAAACAAGGTAAAAATTATATAAATATATAGAAAAGTACATAAACACAAAAATATAAAATATATAAAAGAATAGCAGCTGCATAAAATCATCGACAATTGAGTATATAAACCAACAAACAACCAAGCAAAAAAACTAACACATTTGCTAGTAAAGAATGAAAACTGCTAGTAAAGAATGCTTTCCACGTTTTGGGGAAATTGAAATCATCAATTATATATTAGAGGCAAGTTGCTATCAGCTCCACCTAAAATAATAATTGTTTTGATGATTCTTGACTACCTACTTTATAACTATTAACAATTAATGCATTCTTATATGAAGACACTGTTTTATGTAAAAGATTTTAAGAATTGTTCCTATTTCTGCAGTTTCTGTTGTATGTTTCTAAAGCCAAAGAACTTTAGTCGTTGACACGTTGCACTAGTACTTGCCCGAAGTGAAATATGAAGTTCAGAGAAAGGTTTTCCATCAAAAAAAAATAGAAGAAAGAAGCAATGTTGTTCATTAAGTTTGCATTCAGAACAATGTAGAATAAAGAAGAAATTCAATAAATACCTTTAAATTTAACTTGCGGCAATAGCTGTCAATGTGACAGTGTTTCAGATACCTCCTCGCACTCCTAGTCTCCTGGTAGAAATCCCAATTTTATGGCATTTTCGAGATTCGATGGCGGGGGACTTGCGTTTTGATTCGCGAAAACCGCAAACTCATTAAAGCTTAATAACTTTCTTATTAATTGACCAAAACTAATGTAGTTTATAGCAAACGAAAGCGAAAGAATTATTCTTTAAAATAGTAAATTCAAATTTTGTAATATATATGAATTTATCTATTAATTTAACTATTTTTTTAATTTTCTGCAATACCTTTACGTTTTTTTAAATTAATCGATTAACACTCGTGATAATTGAACAATCGAATACGCAAATTAAAGCCAAAACTACAACTTTTCAAATGAGCTAACTGCCAGCATTGCGTTGTGGTCAGTACATCTACTATAAGTTATCAAAATTAAGCATTTTAATTTCATTGTCAATTAAATTTGCGAGATAATTACATCATTGACCACACAGTTAAAGGCTGAATACCTCAAATTTCCAACGACACTATTGGTATCTTCGTGCTGTCGTCGAGTAGCCTGACATAAGCTGAAACTGAAAAAAAATGAATTTCTTTTTGAAATCGTTGATGGATAGAAAAAACGTTTTTCGTTAATAACTCAAAAACTAATGAACTTTTTTATGATTTTATTTCATAATCAGGTGCATGCAAGCGTTGCGCAACATTTTATGTAACAAAAGTTACTTAACGTTCGATAAGTAACAGAAACGACGTTTTTTTCAGTTTTTCGTGAATTTCTCGACATCTACGTGCTGTGGTCGAGTCGCCTGATATAAGCTGTAGAAATCGTTGATGGATAGATAAAAAAGTTTTTCGTTAATAACTCGAAAACTAATAAACTATTTTATGATTTTAAGATAACTCCTTAAGATAATTACATCATCTACTAGTCTTATGGAAGCTGCATGTCTCACCTTTACAACGGGCTATCTTACATCTTCGTGATGTCGCAGAGTCGCCTGCTATGAACTGATAAAATCGTTGATAGATAGAAAAAACGTTTTTCGTTAATAACTCGAACACCAATGAACTTGTTTATGCTTTAATTGTATTATCAGGTGCATGTAAGCGTTGCGCAACATTTTATGTAACAAAAGTTACTTAACGTTCTATACGTAACAGAGAAACGACATTTTATGGTTTTTATTTCAGTTTTTTTAGGTTTTTCGTGAATTTCTCGACAACTCCTTAAGACAATTACATCATCGACCACTCGCATGAAAGCTGAATATCTCACCTTTCCAGCAAGCCTATTGGTCATTTGTGCTGTCGTGGAGTCACCTGCTATGAGCTGTAGAAATTGAAAAAACAGAGAAATGACGTTTTTCAGTTTTTACAGTTTTTCATGAATTTCTTCAAAACCCCTCAGTTCACCTTTTGAACGAGCCTAACTATATCTTCGTGCTGTTATCAAATCGACTGCTATGAGCTGTAGAACGTTTTTATCCGTTTTTTTTTCAGCCAACATACATCTTCGTGCTATCATCGAGTCGCCTGATATGAGCTGTAGAAATTGAAAAAGCAAAGAAACTATACAACCCCTTAAGATAATTACATCATCGACAACTCGTGAATATCTCACCTTTTTAACGAGCCTACTTTTTTTTTTGTTGATAATTATTAACAATTTGTTCAGTTTAGAAAATATCCCGCAACAGTCGCTCGAGAACGCATCGTTATTCATCTCCAATTATTCTGTTTGTATCAATAGAAACTTATTGCTTTTGTTTCATCAAAAATGCGTAATGCCCACCTTAAGCAATCACGAAATGCAACAAAAATTACGTATTTTTTGTGTAATTAAGAAAACGTCGAATCTTAACGATCAACAGCGATTTTTAAGAAAATTCTGATGTAAACTTGGTTGCATATGTTCAACTTATTAAAAGTAATGAAAATCTCTTTCCTTATCCTGGATCAAAAAGTACGTAGAGATACATAATTTTTGGCACTTTTAAATTTAAAACCCTGAGCAAAAATATTTCCATCTTTAAAAAAATAAGAGATATATTTTAAATTATATTTTATAATGACTATTTAAATCCGAACTTGTAAGGTTTGATGATATATAGAAATTTTAAGCTTATTTATGAAATAAAAGCATAGATTAAAAGCATTATCTAGCGAATATGTAAAATAATAGGATAAGAAACTCTAATAATATATTCAATTATGATAACAAATTATGCCAAAGAAAATAAATTTCAGTTGGGTCTGGATAATCACAGGATTACCTAACTATACGTTAACGCGTATGTAAAAAAAATAATAATACTGGGTCTAAATAGGAATTGGCTGAATCATGAAAGAAACGGTACTTAAGTTCCGGCAAACTGGTCTTGTGTACTAATGCGTATATTTATGATCAGATCGTTGCCAGAATGCCGATGCTGAAATTATAGATAACGCGGTATTTGATTAACGATAATCAAATGAAACCAATTACATTTCCAAAGAACTCGTTCGTAAAATCATGGCATTTGTTCCGACAGATAAAATTGGTAATTGAGCCCTTTCATGTGTCGAGTTCTTCACGGAGGATGCATATTCATCGCAAAGAGATAACACTGATTCCCCGTTCTCCGCTACCAGGAATTAATATGAAACGTTCATTGACTCACACTTTATCAAAGTTTGTTAAAAAGAAAACATCAATTAAATTATGCACCTGCATAAATGAAACTGTATATCGACTAATTCCTTTATGTAGTGCTCTGACATTCCGATAGAGTCATTTACAATAGTTGCTTAACTGCGCACAACGACAGTTACGTAAGCAGCGAATATTATAAACGGTTTTTCTTTATAGATGCCCTTTAATTGCTGAAGGTAATCCAAGAAGATCCAATTCTGCTCACTCGCATCGAAATTCTTTTATCCTCCTCTTGGAAACATTTACGTCTTCGAAACACGATACTCCAATTTATCGCAATGCCAATGACATCTTAGGTGCCTTTACGTGCCTTTTTTCTCTGTGCACTGGAATGCATTCAGATGATTAATAAAGGCTATGCACAAAACGTTCGATATTCTAAGGACTTCAATGAGACTTCGAACGTTTTTGCAATATTCAGTTTTATATTATTTGGACTCGATTTAAAAGATACTTCGCGAAATCTTACGTAGCAAAAAAAACACAAATCAATTAAGTCAACACTGCAGAATGCGAATAAACTGCTTAGGGAATGCGATTCATGTCGCATTTCGCACTTGCGCTCGTAATGGGGTTAATAAACGTAACTGTTGTCCTGTTGGGCCTTTTCTCCTTTTCGGCTTTAGGCGTGGATGTGTTCTTTGATACATTGGATTTGGACGACATGTGGGATGAATTCAAGGTAAACATTAAGTGTAGACCCGTGAGAAAACACTGCAGATTTTGCGTTTCAGGATAGATTCAATAAGACGTATAACGGGGATCATGACAACAACAGGAGGGAAGCCTGGGAACAGAATATGCAGAGGATTAAGAAGCACAACGATGAAGCCGAACAAGGGAAGCACAGCTTTTACATCAAGGACAATCATCTTAGTGATCTGGTAATGCATCCATTTACATATCCTTTATATACAATTTTCATTTTATATATATTGAAATTTTCAATAAATATCTAATTACAAAAAAAAGTACACATACATCAAAATATTGAAAATAGAAAGGCCACTATTTATTTGTTTATATAAATTGTGTGATTTTTTACAGTCTCCGGATATTTATTTGCAAAAAATGGTGAAGCTGACCCATAGCAGGCACAGGAAAACTCCTGATCCTGAAATAGTTGGAGATTTCTATCACTACCTACACTCGATCCCTGAAGAACTTGATTGGAGGAAGAAAGGTTTTATAACACCTGTGTACAATCAGCGCGATTGCGGATCTTGCTACGCTTTTAGTATAGCGCTGGTTCTTCAAGCGCAGATCTTCAAACAGACCCATCGATTGGTACCATTGAGCGAACAGCAGATCGTGGATTGCAGCGTGTCAAACGGAAATTACGGATGTGGTGGTGGTTCCTTAAGAAACACACTTAGATACTTGGATAAGTCCGGAGGTTTGATGGCCTACAGCGATTACCCATATGTTGCTAAAGTAGTTGATTGTTTAAATTTAACATTAGCTTTAAGTTAATACGTTGTTTCTTCTTGTTGTAGCAAAAGAAATGCAATTTTAATAAGGATAAGACGATGGTGAATGTTAGCTCTTGGGCTATTTTACCAGCAAGGGATGAGAAGGCTTTAGAGATAGCCTTAGCTAAAATCGGACCAATTGCGGCTAGTATAAACGCGAGTCCTCACACGTTTCAGTTGTACCAGTAAGTATTATAACCTATAATGAATTGGCGATGTATTGCAAATTTGTATTTCAGCAAAGGCGTTTACGATGATGACGCATGCTCTTCCAGCACCGTGAACCACGCTATGCTTTTGGTGGGCTATACCAAAGATGCGTGGATATTGAAGAACTGGTGGGGAAGCCATTGGGGAGAGAATGGTTACATGCGACTAAAACGACACAAGAACAGATGCGGCATCTCCAATTATGCGGCCTACGCACTCGTCTGAATAAATAAAGATCGGAGTATAAAGAAATGCAACTTAGATTTAATCAGCGCTGGCTTCCATTTTGCGTCTTATCTATGTGCGATATGTAAAGTGCGTTCCATTGGCCAAATCTGCAACACCTCGAGCCACTCCCATTCGGAATCAATTAATATAAACAATATCGCGAACGTAGCAAGCAAAATGGAGGCCTGCGTTCCCTCACCTCATTACCTAATACTGAGCTCTTCAGGTTAAATACACTAGAAATAATATATTTTTGTAGTTTATTTCATCCATGCAACAAAGCTTGACCGAATCATAATTACAACCAATAAAAAAAACGATAGTTAAGTAAACGGAATTGATCATAAATAGTCAATGCATTTGAAGTGATGCACGTAATCATCTGACATTTATTATCCGTAATTTGGGCGTTAACAACGTATTCTTCAAGTTAATGGATTCTTGTTCGAAAATGCATTTGCTGTTTTATCGTCCGCACAGTTAATTCTATTTTTAATGTTTTGATGAGCCAATTTGCCACGTCTTCTGAATTGCCGGATACGCAGTACGAAGGCGTCGGATGATTGCGTGATTAAGGTAGAGAAATGGTAAATCTTTGCTAATTGAACAACCGCAAATTACGGATCGAAAATTACGGATCGATCAACATTGAATCAAGACAACATATTTAGATATCCTTATTACTTATTACACGAATATTATAAATAATCATTTTGATTTATGACAAGTTATCATAAAAATATACTTCTTTAAGTAAACTATTATAAATATGGATTCAAAATTTTCCTAATATCTAAATTATATTTTTTTTTTCTTATTCAATTTTAATATCTTCCGGAAGTATTCTGTTATGGCTCAAACTGCTTCGGGTTCTGGTCGTAGGTCATTTTTTCTTCTCGTATGATAAGAATTATTTGTATTCTATTTTTGTTCCAATATATTTTATATCTGAATGCTTGTTTTTTTGTAAATATGAACAGTATTTTGTTTCGCTGGATGTTTGGATCTTTTTTATTCCTACATTTTTATACGTTCAGAATTCAAATAATATAGATTTATTTCATTCTACGTTTGCTTTAACTACTTGAGAATAGGTAAGTAAAGTAAACAAATAAAATAAATATGTTTCATAATTATATTTTGCTATGAATATATGTACATACCAAATGTACATACCAAAAAAAATTTTTTTTTGTAGATGTTTACTCTTTTATTTTTGACATATGAGATGTTTTAGAAAATAATTATTATGTAGGCGGTCAGCATCCTTCTGGTTATTACATTTATCATGTGAGAAATTGTTATAATTCTCAACCTACGTAAATAAAATTCTTCATATTATAAGTAGTTTATTTTTACATTTTAACTAGTAAACAAATATTTCATTAACAATTTACTTATTTTTGTTTATATTTTATAATTATGAATTACAATTGTTTTAAATATTTTTGCTCATTTACACAAGAAAAGATTATAGGTGTGAACAAAAATGTTACATTTTACCAAAATAAACATGGTATTTTTAACCCAATAGAACATTAATATGAAAAACGTTATTGAAAATCCTTTCAACGTGAATCCAATAAACGTTTAAAAATAACTTATTAAGATAATATAATTAGTTTTAATTTGTTACTATAACAAGACATTGTTCTCAAGGGACTAAGCTTAATTAAATTAGGTTACAAACAGAAACAAAAGTAAAATCGCTAAATCAATGTAGAAGGAAAGTTAAATTTAGAAACATACTGTATTATTTAAGAAATATAATATTGATTTCTTGCAACAAGGAATATTTTTTTATATTAAATGAATATTTAATAGCTAATGATTTATTGGTAATAAATGTGCTAATTTGTATTAACATATAAGGCCATTTCGTGTAATAAAAATTGAAAAAAAATAAGGAGAATGTTAAGAAAATTACGGTTTTGCATATAAATTCACAGCTATATAGGTAATGGTAATAGTGAATGAAACCGGAATGCGGTTAACGAAATATCGGTTGGAGTAGGCAGACGCCACTAATCTCGCCATGGAGGATTATCTATTTGGGGAGATAAACAGACGGGTTACTGTTGACGTTCAGTGCTGCCACCCATTATCAAGATGCTGAGATGTTTGATAAACCTGTACCATTTGGATACAACGTTAAGGGTGCTTGAATGGACCACACGTGATTGGTTGAATCGGTTGTTTTGCGAAGAATCTTCTAGGTTGGCGCCAAATTGTCGCGTTCTGAAAATCCTAACCGAGAGATGGCGCCAGGTCTGTTAATCTCTTTAGCATAAATACTATGCTTGTAGAAATCAGTATTGGATTAAAGGTTATAAAAAAAAACAAATACAATAATAATTATCATTGTTTTTCTGTTTTTTACGTTTTAAAACTTTGTTTTTCGATAAGAGGGTTTGACTTCGTTGTCGCTGCCCACGGTGGGAGTGTGCGTGTGTATACGAAGGGAGGAAGCGGCGAATCGGAGTGGTCGGGAGGAAGACGCCTGCTCGTGCTGGATTATGTGCTTTTGGGAGAGGACAAATTCGGGATCGTAATTTATATTTTAGTGGGTCAAGGGATCCGTCAGAAAGTGGGAAACCGCGAGAGGTGCGCGCAAGCTCATAAATAAAGGCTGGGTTGCCAAGAGGTGCCGTTGCACGATGGTTAGGAATGGTTGCAAGGCAATGGGGAAAATGCGAAGGTGACTTCGAAGGTGGTTCTCGTGGGACTCTGGCAGTTACTGGCAGTAGTCGCGCTTTTCGGCGATAGTCCGACAGTTCCGGCAAGTCGGCCGGCAAGCGCGCAAACGCGTGACCGATAAGATGTTGCACGTCTAGATTCTGGCCAGTCAGTTCCTAGCTTCAAACAAATCACTAAGTCACAGTTGTTTTCTTGAGAGAGCAGTAGTCCTAGAGTGGATATATATATATACACACACATATATATCTATATATACAGTATATATAGATACATAGTTTTGTGAGAGTGCGAGGGAGACAGCGAAGAAAGAAGAGGGACAGAAACAGCGAGTGAGAGTATATCCATCCATACATACACCTCTACCTATATACATGCGTGTATGTAGATGAATATGTATATATTTATGGCAACGTAGCAGACAAAAACAGTTCGGTCGACGCTCATCAGCATGGTGGACACTTCTGCATCAACTACTGCGTTGTTAGTGTTATTCTGTGTTCTGTGCGGGGCCCGCTGACGAGATCCGATCCGCTGCGCCAATATATATAACTCGTGTTCGTTACCGAATCAATGACGGCCTCGCTCTAAGACATGTACTGTTCTTGCCGCATGCCCCGAGAAGAAGTCACCACCTCTGGCACGCTCGAAGTATCTACAGAACACGCTTCCAGATAGGAACGAAAGACCGATTCGGAGGAGGCACAGGTAAAGATGCGAAAGATACTTGCTAGCTGGTATTACCACCTATCACTGCTCTACCCTAAATACAAGATGAAAAGATATATACTTATATAAAGATATACATATATATTTATATGGGTAGATATGTATATATATATATATACCCCACCTCAATCAGCGAAAGAACAAGAACGAAACTTGAATAAGCGGCATGACCTTCTGGCGGCGAGCATGTAAAATTAATAAAGCATAAGAGAAATGAACTACCTGGAATTTAAATTGATAGATGAAAAATGTGCGTTTCTCGTTGCCTTCACCAAGGCGGGAAAGCCGGCCTCGATGCCTGTGGCATGTGCGCGACAGAGATGGAGCTGTATCTCTTGTCTTATTGCTCTGCGTCTGGAGCGGGAGTTCCCATTCACCCTCTGTACGGTGCTATTGTTTTGGCGCCCACGTGGTGGATGCCTGCCAGCTCCGGCAGCATCTAATCGGGAAAGGGGTGGGCAGTCGCCGGCACCACATTGGGTGCATTTGCTATTGATTCTATGCCACCACCGTCGCCGCCGACGCCGTCATAACATAACATCATAGCAACTGCTCTTCCCCACTTCAGTCTTTAGAATTCGTAGTACGCTATGAGGCGTGGTTCCGGACCACGTGCGACTATTGCAAGTCCCAAACATGCCTGGACTCCCTTAAAGGAAAGGGTACAATCTAAATGCTTGTCTACTGGGGTTTCTTTCATTTCCCTCCTCTCTCCCCAGATTTGCGAAATCCATTTCATTTCTTTACGTCTCGTATAACCACTGTTATTCATATTTGGGATGGACCGGGGGTTGAAGTTTTCCATTCGTTATGCTTCCTGTTATATTATTTCGTTTAACCTTGATGCAAACTTTATTGATTTTGAATTTTGATACAGGCTTTATTAACAATGTCCATCCTTGAACGCACAACAATGTTTGAAAGAAATGTTGTACTGGAGACATTTCTGGATCTCAATGGCATATTATTATACTTGACCTAATTCATGCTGAAAAATTACGTTAATATTTATGTTTCAGTATATTAAAACTTTGTTTAGCCACGATACAAGCTTTATTAATATGCATCCTTGAATGCAGAACAATGTTAGATATAAATATAATATTAAATCTGTTTATAGACAACAAGTCTACAGATACTGGCATTAATATTATGATACAACTTTGTTTATTATTGAGCAGTAAACAATGTTATTGTCAGAATATAAACGCATAATGTTAATGAATCGATTATTTTAGTAGGTATTAGCTAATACTGAAGATTAAAATTTCATAAAATAATATTTTGTTTGTAGTTGATAGAAGATGCACATAACTGCAATACTATGTTCTGAAACACAGTATAATAATGAGCATGTCAATGAAAATATTAATGCTTTGGATTAAAAAAAGATGTTAATACTATTACATTATCATTGAACTAATAACAATACTAGGAAACAAAACATATTATTTCTATCTTTATACTTGACCTAATTTCTGTTGAAGTATATCGTTAATACTGTATATTCTAAGCACAAAATTGCACATGAGTTTTCGCAGGGAATAATCCGATGTTCCAGCAATTAATATCGTATTTATATCCACTATAATTGTCTTGTTTGTACTGAACATTATTATATAATTTAATAATATAGAGACATGTAAAATGTTTGCAAGATTTGTAATTAATATAATTACGTCTATTTAGATGTTGTAGGGTCATTTTATTTATTTAATTATTTTCATGTTTGAATGCGCAACAATAGGATTAGATATACTTCGTGATATCACTAATTTCAAAATAGGAACTAATTAATGTCGACGAATCTAAATTAAATTAGATGGTTTATTAACAAGATTAGAAGTTCATAGTAAACGTTTCTGAAGAATGCATCGAGAAAATCAATTATATTTAATCTAATTTAAGCTGAAGATTGTCATATATGTTTACAAGAGGTCAATGCTGACGAGACAAGTGGAAATCAATACTTGACCTCGTTCTGTCACAATTATCTAATATGTTTAGATGGAAATCTAATACTACTTCATTCATGTTCATAGTTTTTGAAAAAAAAGTCATTGATATATAAAATTCAATAATATTTGATTTCAATTGTTGCTACAATTCTTGTTTTGTTATTTTATTTGGGAAAAATAACGTGAAACTTTTATAATCCTGGGATGAATACATTCTTAATTGAACGTAAATTTTAATACCTGAATTTTGCAAATCATTTATGATTGATTATATTGTGGGCTTTAATCGCTCAATTCTCAATGAAACATTGTGTTGTAAATCTATTGTTATTTAATTAACTCATTCATTTCTATATCTAATAATTAATTAAGGTGGACGTTAGTGCTTACAGAATCCCAATTAAGTGTTAATTATAATTAGTTATATGTGTTATAAATTGATTGTACTGCAAGTATACAATTACTATATTTAATTGAAGTTAATAAACATTTATTCCATCTTTCACTATTTTTTTTATTTGAAGCTTGTACATATTTAGTACTACTAAATAAGGTAATGCACCTGGTTAAAATCTAACAATTTGATATCTTTTATCGTGACAAATTTGATTTAAAATTTTAGGAAGTTCACAATTTTCCTCTTCTTTGGACACCGACTGTCAATGCAGTTCTATAGCTTACGCAAGCATTAAATAATAATTTATAGTAATTTATTTACATGTTGATTATTTGAAAAGCGTACCGGTCATCGATTGGTTTCGTCATGCGTGCATATTTTACTTTGATGATCTGAAGGTATTCGTATTTGATGATTCTTTAAGAAACAGTTATAAAATTTTGCAAATTTCATTCAGGAATTCAATAAGAAATCGACATATTTTAAACTATTAGGTTTCTACTACATAAATAGAATAATTTATCTTTGAGCATCGAAGAATTTGTCTCGAATTCCGAATTATCCTATGTCCGTTTACGTTAGTCACGAAGTCGCCGGAATTGACACAAAATGCTTTCAACCGAATGTTAAAGGCTAATACATTCAAATAATTCTTCCTTGAATTCATTCATAAAGAAACCGATTACTACAAGAGATATAGTTAATGTGTATTTAACTGTGATTACCAGTTTTTGTTGCCGCTGTATGAATAATTCGATAATTTGCTTTTCACATCTATTATCATTAATTACTACTACATTTTCAAAAAAAAAATCTTGATTAAATTTTTATTCAACAATTAATTCACTCATTAAAATGTGAGAGAACATCAATATTAATATACAAGGAAAATAGTATCACAAAAAAAATAGACATCTTATATTTGTTTTTCGCAAAGTTTACCAGGGTATACGAAATTATTATATAATCAGGAGCTTATTGTTGCTAGTGTAAGAAGCATCGCATCACCTTTGATGTGAGATCCATCGCAATGGTTCTTCATCCATAATTACGATCTCAACCGAAGCCGCATAAACATCGTGCATGTTTTATTAGAAACATTATTTTGATGATCAAGAGATGAGAAATTGTGTTTACTTGGGTTTCGTATTACCTAATCCAAACGCTTCCCCCTTGCAGCGAGGCCGACTTCAGAAAGTTCTGTAATCATCGTTTGTGGCGTTGTTGTGCTTCTTCATTTTCATGTTAAATTGTTTGTTATTTATATACTGACTTCGAAATTGTACAGATTCATCATCTTCTATACATTCTTGATTAGCATTAGCTCGTGACGAAATCGTCACCCCGTTAAAGGAAACTACAGTTGATAAAAAAAGGTTGGGAATCTCAGGTATACTCTACCCACGATTGGCAATAAAATAGATTAAGTTGTTACTTTTACTATTTCCGCCGATGTTACAAGAACATTTATAACTACTTATCGATACTTCTCGGGGTTTACAACCAGTTCTCTTATATATATTTAGCTCACTTTTTTTTTCTTCGTTTCTCCAATTTTATTATCTTGATCTACCCGACCGTTGTATTACGTTTGTAGTAGTTTTATTTCGACTGGAATCATTCTAGATCACCGATGCGCACTTCTTTTCATATTATCTTTGTGTTCCAGTGTAGAACTTCACGTTTCGTTTGTATTGATTGACGTTTCAGCTATTCCTACGACGCCTTGCATTGTTCGCATTACAGATTCGTTATCTTCAGTTAATGGTCCATTGTTATTCCTATTTGTCTCCTCTTGATTGAAATATACATTTTTTTTTATAAAAAAAAATAGTAAGAATGTTATACATGAAAATTGGATATTAAAATAAATTGTTTTGTTACGAAATTAATAATTAGTGTATAAATACATGTAATACGCAAAACAAATTAATTGGATGATACAAATGACGTCCTTTGATAAAATCATTGATTTTGCAATATTGAAGCTTGTATCATCAATATGAAGTGTAGTAAAATATAATGCTTCGTTAACAAATTGAGAATTTTATGCATGAAAATCATTACAGTATAAGTAATACGCATTTTATTATTAATTGGATGATAGAAATGACATTGTTCCATTAATGAATTGATTGCGCAATTAAAGCGTGTATCAATAAGTATAGTATAGGAATTAGATTGAACTGAATGCGGAAGCAATAGTTTATTAAAAGTTTATAGGAATAGTTGTGGATTTCGTGTATATTGCGCATCCGAAATGAACGAGAAGAAAATACCTGAGGTTTACAGATTTTCTATGGAATTGACTTGTTTAGCATGTTGCTGCAGAAAAACACATCCAAGCTTAATACCTTTTCAACGAAGCGAGTTGTTTGTTGGGAATAAATACTAAGATGCTCAGATCAGATTGCCTCATCAGCAGAACAATTTCCAGCATGAATGGGAAATGTGTGTGGACCCTAATCTCGTGTCAGGATGAACATAAAAATGGCCACCCACTTGTTTACAAATTCATTCAGTAACCGGAGCGACGTCTAATCTCGTTTCCCATAATTTTCGTTTTTCTCTCTCTCTTTACAATTCGGTACAAATTAAGTAACAGTGCGATAACTTGTATAAACACGATTCCGTTCGGAGAAAAACAAACATATCAACCTTTAACTTCACAATTTTTGATTTCAATTCAATAACAACAACTTATTATTAACGCTATCACAAATGCAAACATACAATGATGATTTCTTCTTATGTTTTTTTTTCTTTAATTTTAAAGACACAAAGAAGAATTTTATGGTTTTCAATTGCAATATTTTCGCTCATAAATAATTTCTTATCGGCGAGAAACGTTTGAATTTGTTTAAAGATGAGTTTGAAATAGTAAACTAAAACTTTGCTTATTATCATAGTATGCGTTTATGTGGTGTAAATTGGCAATTAAAATGATATCCTACAACATAGTTGCGAGTTTAGTTATTGTGCTCGTTCGGAAATCGTATGAGTCGCTTCCGTACGAATTTGCGCCAATTAAGAGGTGTTAATTATCGCCGTGCTAAAATTTGTGCAAACAGTTTGTAAACATTGGAGAAACTAAACATCTCAACAAGAAATACACGAAGCAGTTTTCAAATGTAGTTTTTTTTTTCTAAAATTTTGTTTTGTTTGATAATTCTGTAACCGTTCTCCGTCTCTATCATAAATAATCCAAACTAAATATATCCTTCTTTTGTTTCATTCGTCAACGCAATTGCGATTCCACACGCAACCACATCGATATTCCTGTATTATTGATATTCGTTTAAGCCAATTCCCCTATACATTAAGGTCATTCTATTTCAACTTTAACCCATGTACAATAGTTTTTTTTATACCTGAACACTCTTTTTTAACATTTTTTGTTAGATATGCATGAATTTACCAATAACAAACTTACATAACAAATTTACTTTAACATATCCTTAATGAAGGTAGGGAATATTGTAAGACAGTCTTCACTAATACTATCGTATTTTTTGGACTATACGACGTAAAAGTTTTTAATATTTAGTTTATTGGAATTGAATTGAATCTTATAGTCCACAAAATACGTTTTTTAAAACTATAATTAATTAGGAGAATATTATTAGTTAATATGATAAAGTGGTGAAATTAAACACAGGCCACTACGAAATGCATATATTTTAACTAAAATTTATTAAAAAATGTAGATGAGTGACGAGATTCTGGTAGTGTAGTATTATGGGTATGGGTGGGAGTAGGTAAAAAAAAGTGAATGTCGTTTTAATTATAATTATTCCATAATGAATGTCGAGAGTCTGCGCATTTTGTCTCCAATAATGACTCGTGGTTTCTTTGTTTGTTTGATTATCGTTGCTCTATCGAAGGCGGTTTGACATTTAAAGGAGAAAGAAAAAATACGGTGAAAACGTGAAAAAAAAATATAAGAATATGATTATATTAAAAAAAATCCTTTTAACGTTTATCCTTAGTCATTTGTTGTCTTTGTGCACGAAGAATATCGAAAACCGTTTATTGAAAACTCTTCCGTTGACCTTGAGAATATAAATTTTATTGCGTTGCGACTGGTTTGAATTTGGTCGATATTTTGATGGTATCAAAGCTTAGTGTTGAGGCTGGTAGAGACCTGCTGATTTGATTTATTAAAGTCACGATATTGGTGTCTATCTGGCACCTGTTGAATACAAGCAATAAACCTCGTACCAATATTGATTTTGTAGTAATTTGGTAAGTTTTACTCCCGTAACCCGATTTTTCATAGGGCATATGCGAATGAAAGCTAATAACAATGTGATTTGAATAAAGACATTCAATCCACTTGTTGATTCTTATATATTAAAGAATTGGAGATTAGGTTAAGTTGTCCTAATTTATGTAAGATAAACTTAAGTGAAATCCAAGCTTAATTCAATAATAATAACTTTTTTTTGGAATTGTTATAGATAAAAAAATTTGAAGAAAAATATATTCATAAGATTTTATACTTTCCACCAAAAATTTGAAAATTTATTCCAATATAAAAATGTATAATATTTGAATCTGTTATCTTTTCTCTAACATTTTAATATTTACAAATGACAGCAGTGACTAAGGGTTAGGTTAGGTTCCACACCTCTACAAAAAAGGTTAGGTTCGGTTAGTAATTTTTGGCGTTTATTGATTGATAAAACCAAGAGCGTGTTAGTCGAGGATTATAAAAGTCGGAATAATTCCTGATGCAATTCTTGAGCAAAGAGAAAAGAATGAAGAAGTGATAAAAAGAAAGCAAAAAAGTCTTTTCGTTATTGATCGCGCTGTGTAACGGTGTTGCATAAATGGATCGCAAATGCTGCGGAATGCCGAGGCTCGAAAGGGGGAACATGAGGCGCTTGTTGTTTTCTTGTTGTTTTGTTTCTGAAGTCCGAGGCTGCTTGTGGTCGTGAGGCTGTGAGCTTTTCGTTTCGTGAAATTAAGGTTATAGGGGAAAATAAGTTGTAAAAATTTAATACGTGTAAATAATTGAGCCGCTTTAATTGCGCATCTCTTTCAGCACATCCTTCGCTCGGTCTCATCCTTTATCCACTCGAAGGATTCAGATTGGATTGAGACGCACTGACTTCGGTTTCATTTCGTTTCGTTCATGTCACACTTTCTACGGATGTGAACGCGAGGTTAAGCGATGACTTATTGTATCTGATTAATATTGATTACGTGGACGCGTGTATCAATTATTCCTGTGAGAATATCAAAAAGTTTATTATGTGTGCTATGGCTACACGACCAACGCAGATCCTCTTTAATTACTCTAAATTGAACTATTCCAATGCACGTCGGAATTAATTGCGACAGGTTTGTTTAGGTATATGTCTACGTAGACTAGACGATATGGCCGCCCCACGTCTACAAAATGGCGATGCGAAAATTTTTATTTTTAATTAAAGTCGATTCCGCTTAATCGGGCCTAATATATTAAACGACTGTCCCAATTATCCGAAGTTTCATTTCCATTTGTTATTTCCTAGGATTTGTCGGCTGTTCCGATTAATCGGGACACGGATTAAGACTGTATAGACTGTATTATTATTAATACTCCAAATTGTATAGCGTTCACCTGCCTCAGCATTGCGTAATGATTCTTCTTCATCATCGTATGTACTTGTTCCGTTACTTAACCACTAATTGTTAGTTTTATTAACAAACAGCGCTATTTATACGTATGTGTCGGAAGGGAATGAAACGGGGCTTTCTCCAATTAAAACGTCTGCAGGCCGGAAACCGAAACTTAATTTATTACGTTTGGCATCTGGCTTATGAGAACTACAATTATATTAAATTTTCATTAATATTTTTCGCCAATTTACCAGGTTTCTACAACATCGACGTACGTATTATACAAATTTGATCAATTAAAAAAAATAACTGATGTAATAAACATTAATTGCTTTTAATGTATTTTTTAAATTAATAAATTAGATCGTATCATTTTATTACATGTAAATTGTATACATTCAAGTGAACAGGTCATAAAGTACTTTATGCACCCTTTTATCACTCGCGATTAATTAAGTGGTACTTATAATGCAAGTCCATATCAAACGTATTTACACAATATATAAAGCTGTTGATACCTATTAACAACTAATAATTAAAATTATTTAATTAAGTTTTAGAAATACGTTGGTTAATTGTCCGAACTTTGCACTTAAAATATATTGTCGTATTTTCATTATTCATCCTCGCCTTTCTTTTTTTTCTTCTCTCAAAGCAAACTATGGAACGCGGAATTCCAATGTTTATGCTAATGCAAGACGCGACGGCAACTATACACGTTGCATAATCGAAACATGAAGTTCCCGTCGTAACAATATTTTTTTTTACGACCAGCCTATTTACGTCTACTGGATAATTTATGGCCCAATGTGTACTCACGTAAACAATGGGAACTACTGAACGGATGTATACTTGCATCTGCATTTCTTTCTATAAGTGTCGAAGATGATCGACGAAAAACAAAGGCGATTGACATTTCGGGACAGTGTTTCATCTCGCGAACACAATGTAAATATTTAACTTGATGCTTCACATGCTATATTATTTATGAATGAATTGCATCTGTCCTTCAAACACGTGCAGTTTTTCGAAGCAAACAACACGTGCAAAGGAGCACTTGAAATATCTTTGGAAAACATTTATCAATGTTTTGCTTACATATATATTTAGAATTATACTTACAGTTGTTGTTTAATAGTTGAGGAAGATTGAATAATAACTTTTGGTTGATAACACCTTGTCAAGACTTTGATATGAAGACTTCATCAGTTACAAATAACGCTTTACTGTTATTGTTGGCATACTGATAATTCTAATTGATGATTCCGATAATTGACGTTACATAAGTAATTGCTAAGACTTTTAGTTGATAAACAATTATGAAAAAGTTGACATGTGGGCAAATAACGCCTACTTGTTAAGTAATCACCAATAATGTCTTTTGGTTGATACAGTGCTGGCCAAAAGTTTATTTATATGACGGATGATTCAACAGTTGTTGTTATTGGCTGGCTTAGTGATAGTTATAATGGATGTTTTATGGTTAAGGATAATTAGCTAATTGACAGTGATGTATTTTGGTTGATAACTACTCATTAATAATAAATAAAGACGATGATACGAAGCCTTCATTAATTGATAATGACAATTCATGGTGAAGGCATATAGTTAATTGTCAAAGACGTTGCTGATAGTTAAGGTAGCTAATTACCAATAATGTCTTTTAGTTGATAACTAATCAATTATCAAAAAAAATGCATTACGTATGATTCATCAGTTAATAGTAACATTTTATGGTAATAATAATAGATGTCAAATCATATTATAGATACTTAAACATGTATAACCTATTTATCAACCAAATTACCGTTATCAAATGCATCAAATTTATTATTAAAGTTGCTTAAGTTTACTGTTGACCTATCCACAATTAAGAAGGATATTTTTGATAGTTATGTCTCTATAATTATCTAGCAAGATATTTATTTTGGTTACATTATATAACACAATTACTGAATGTAGTTCAATTAAATTAAACATAAAATTCAGCAAACGTTTTATCAATTATTTTTTATGAACGTTCTGTAATATTCTTCCAAAGATATTCCAGCCATTCGAATATGATCTGGCAGGCTTTAATTTTATTATTAAACACACACACACACATATATATATATGTATAAAAAGCGGGGCTAATTTCATTGTGTGTGCATGAAGCGAGCCGTGAAAATTCTGAATTAATTTCCATCGGTTTTTCTCTCACAAATACGTATTTTCCCCCTGCAGTATTATTTTATTACCAGCCTGTTCCAATTGAATTGCAAATATACTTGGATTAAAACAGCAGGCTTCGATGGGAATTTATATTTTTTTTTCAATATTTTCCTTATTAATTTAGTTTATTTGAACTACTGTCGATGCTCGACTTACGAAGGAGTTGCGATTTGTTGCGTAAGTCGAAAAAATTTAATTATATTAAATATATATACATCAAAATGAATTGATTCTATTTTTATAAAATTTTAAAGTACAAATGTTCGTAAGTTGAAAAGTTATTGTAATTTATTTGTATAGTATTAGACGGAGAGGTTCAATATTTATCTTGTTCTATTTTTGGTCTTATATAATTATGTAACTGTTATTATTTGAATAGGATATGGATACAAATGAATAGAATACTTTAAGCAATTATGCTTCATGTTACTATTTCTACTATTACTATCAATGTACAATGACACTAAATAGTATTGATTATATCTATTAGTATTATACAAGGACTCTTCTCATATTATGCTTTATAAATTGGTATACACATACTAGAACTTTTACTATCAGTATTCCTCGTCTTACTACCACTCAAATTCCTCAAGCGATTACTACTCCGATTATTCCACTTAAAGCTTTTACTACAACAACTATTATTCTTCTTCCTCCTACTACAACTATTGCACCTATTCCTCTTACTATATATCCAATATCTCCTCTTGGTAAGCCAGTGGTATTATAGATTGTCTATGAAATTGCAAAAATATTGCAATGCACCAAACGTGTGTAGGGTAACATAAAAAAGACCGGAACAAATAAATAATCTGCTTTACAAGGGATTTCTCGTGGAAACCTGAACTGCGGATAAATTCGGTGTTGTAAATACATTTGATATTTTATTTATTTATTTTCCACCGCTTTTGTAATCATTCAAACTTCAATAAATCGGTTTAGGTAAAACTCCCAGAGGCGTGTTTTGCGCGAACCGCACACAGCTGCAAATAAAGATATATACAACAAAAAAAAATGTTCAAAGTTCCTCCAGTATTCGATGAAGCAGATATACAAATTTAATTTTACGGAAGGTATATAAATGCACGTGTATCTCACGGAAATAATACCTTTTTAATAGAAGTATTGGATGAGAGATTTTCAATCTAGTCGGAAAGTATATAATTAGAAGAGCTTGTGCTATGGCCATCCGTGGGTCGTTGTATGCATGCACGATCTTCTCGGTGTTTCTTTCTTGTACTTCTTCTTTTTTTCTTTGTTGTTGTTTTAAGAAGAAGCGTTCGTGGCACGCACGGGTTCAACGGTTATCCTTTCAGCACATTGATAAACATTATGCGATGCGCGGGAAAATGCAAATTCTAATTAAAATCGGATATTTGTTTTATTTTTTTCCGCAAATAAGTGAAATACGGTTTGATTCTTAGTAACGCCTCACTGTTGATTATTATTCATCGCGTAATCCAATTACTTGCATCATTAAAATTAATGAACAAACATGTACTATTAATGATACACTTGTATCTTCGTTGCACGAAAGTTTTACTGCATACCTACCGCAATTTTGATTTAGGAAAATAAATACACATACTACAACTATTACCACTAATTTTTCTACAACAAACACTGCTAACTTTATTACCAATATAACAGTAAATATTATAATATGCGACTATTAATATTATATTAGGATACTTCCTATATTTACAATCCATGTAAATATATACACATATGTTATTATTACAACTGCGGCTGCTCTCTAGAATCACAAATAATATCGATTACAACCATTAATATTATATCAGGATACGTCCCTCCATTACGATACAGGAAAACAAACACACATTCCATTACTTTTAATGAAACTCGATTACAAAAATATATATACTTTTCAGCAAGACTGTTTAATAACCAATATTAGACTTTGAAATTTTATTAAATTTTTATTTATATACATTTCTCTATAAAGATTGACTGAAATTCTGAGTCATGTTTGGTTTTATGTGATGTCTCTAATA
This sequence comes from Nicrophorus vespilloides, assembly GCF_001412225.1. NCBI lineage: Eukaryota > Metazoa > Arthropoda > Insecta > Coleoptera > Silphidae > Nicrophorus > Nicrophorus vespilloides. Next base: position 334,018 of record NW_017097317.1, on the reverse strand, counting down.
GTATAATACTTAGAAGTATTTTAATATAAGTTTAGAATCTATAGTTTTATACTATTAGTCCATAGTAATAATGATCATACAATCAATCAATAAATAGGTGTTGCGTAATTGTTTAATTTGCAAATGTTTTTGTCCTATGGAATTTGGCACCCATGGGCTACTAAGAATAATGCGCCTTTATAAGAATATACAAGGGGAGGGACGCCCGTAGGTTTCTAAGAATTATGCTCCCTTCTTTATAAGAAAATACACGGGAGGGGAATATATTCTGTCCCAAAAGGCTGGCGCCCCGGGGCTATAGCCATGTGGTTAGGGTGGCCTTGTTTGTTGTTAATAATTGTTAATTTCTATAAATTTCAAGTTGGGTACAAGCATATTGATTTTCAATATGGTAAAGTTAGGTTTTATGTGATTTCTTACTTAAAATTGAATGAATGTCAGTTCATAAAGTAGGAAACTCAATAAAATGAATATTTCATAATGGAGACACGATGTTTGCAAGTAAATTGTAAACGGTATGAAGAGTTCATCGTTAAAAACATTTTTTATTAAAAATTCATTTGTGTACGACGGTTCATACGGACAGACAGGTGGGAACACGTGCCTCAGCTTGTCGGGAATCCCAGCATATTAAATAGCTAGTGCTGCGCGTTACAGGGATGAAAGGTAAGGGCGGAGGCTCTGCGGTGCGGCGTAGGTGGCGGAGAGGTATTCTTGCAATGCTGCCGAACGAGGATAGCTGTTTGTTTGATCTTCAAAAGATTTAATATTCCGGTATAAACAAGGTGCAATATTAAAAAAGACGGGATGAGATGAGGGATAGATCTGCTCAAGCTAAGGGGGTGGAATTAATAAATAATCTATGCAAGTGTTTACCTTTCATAAGCAAACAGAAGATTTTTGTTTAATTAACTGGGCGAAAAGGATTTTTGAATCTTTCATGTGATTATATAGTACTCGCGCATTTCTATACCACCGGATGAACTAATTTGGAACGTTTTGTTTTCGATCCACCTAATTGCTAACTCGCAGGTAAACAACTCCAAGAGAGTCGCGCGCTTCCGAATGACGCAAATCCGCGATGTTGCGAAAGAACGCAACGTTCACTAAAAAGCACATATTTGTATGGTGAGAGACAGAGATAGAAGAGAGTATAAAAACAATACGAAGGAGGATAGCAGGAAGAGGAAAGAGCACACGTTAAACTAGTCGGCTTTTATATTGGACGTTAAACAGCTGAAGGAAAAATCCTGAGCTCGGTATGCGAGCGAAATGAATTGGAAAGATTCAAACACACACACCAAAAAAAATATGAGTATCTTCGGTATGAATAAAAATAAAGACGCAACACAAACAACGACGGATGAGATAGCTGTGGATTTATGGGATCCTAAAAGTCTAATAATGTTTGAATTAGTCGCGTTGATAAATCATCCGGTTGAGGCCCCACGCGCCCAAAACGGAGGAAGGCTGCCACGAAAAATCGACGATCCGAACGCACTCGGCCTTTAAATAACTTCGCCCGACAACAAACCCAACAACATTCATTCATATCGCCTCAAAGCTTCTTTCGTTGGGACTCTCTACCCAGGGCTCTCCGCCTTCGTTAATGTTTGTGTATATATATAGCACACATTCTAATTCTGAATGGATGTATAGACCATGTAATTCGGCGGAAAGCCAATCAACTTAACCTTACAAGGTAGCCTCTTTGCGTTTACAACTTCAAAGCGACCAACTTTGATGACTAAACAATTAACTTTGAAAATTATGGAAATTCTTCACTGGTAGCATAATTATGTAATGCATAAGCAGCTATTCATTTCTTCAACAATTAAAATTGTTTTCATATACATTTTAAAAAAATATTTATTATGTTTATATACTTATACAGATTAAACGTAATCAACCAATGGGAATTGATAGTCTATTTTTCTCTTATTGTGGACTTAGCAATTTTAGAAATAAATACAATAGAACAATTATATAATGCATAAATAGGCATTCATTCCTTTATAATTATTTATAATTTTACTATATTTATATTAAATATAACAGCATTTCTTAACTTTTGTATAAATGATACTTTAAAAATTAGTTGTAGTTTTAACAATTTTTATATACCATAAAGCACATGTCTAATTAATTTATACGCGAGACTCGATAATTCCTAGTATATAAATGTTCGATTAGTTTAAATTTATACTAATTATTAATTAATTCTTAATAAGATATACAAATTAAGTCATTACAAAATGTAATTATTATTTTTGGGACAGACTAATTAATTACTTCTAATTGGGAAATACATTATTTCATTAATTTAATTATAATTAGGAAAGTCTCTTGGTCTTATTTCAATAAATATTTATTTCATTTATCGATACACGTTAATTCTTTGAGGGGCGGTGGACACGCATTGACTCACCTTTTGAACTTGCCTAGTGGGGCATTATTGTAGATGTCCAGGAAAGATGAATTATCCTTTAATTTGGTTGGTATGTCAAAGGACGAATCTTGACGTAGCTGTTTGATTCAGTTGTCTAGAAATTTTTTCAATTCACTCTTCCAATTCACGAATTTTCAAAATATATTTTTTAGCCTTATATACTATTTCATTCAGCAATTTAAAACAGTTGTAATTTTGATTTAAAAATAACCGATCGTAGTTGAATACTGACAGGAAAGAAACAATTGTAAATATGATTAATCGAGTCCAAAGTGTGAATAACAGCATACACCTTTTAATTTAATGATATTTTCGCTACTTCGAATTCCTTCAAAATGGAATTTATACTGGTTTCAATAAAAGCGAATGGAAATTGTTAGTAATGATTTTTAAATTAAATAATTATTGATATGGAGTAAACATTGTTAATTACATAAGAAAATTCGAGATTTTTTATTTGTTATTGTAAATCAAATAGATGACCCAAAAAATCCAATAGGAAATCCGCTTCCTATTAATAATTTAGTTTAATGAGATTAAGAGGTTTTAGAGATTATATAGATAAGTTCTCGGAATATCTCAAATGAATGATTGATTTTAGATCTTAACACATGTTTATATTCAAGAAAATTGTTCAGATTATGTTTTACTTGAAATATCTCGAATGACTAATCGATTGGATTTGAAACGTATGTAAAATTGTATGATTGAGTATAAAGATGAAGAAATAATATGTTTGTATTTAATTACTGATAGATATATCTTCGAATGTGTTGGAAAACATTTAGTTTAACTGTATTCACTTTGGACAAATGTTTGTAGAGGTGCGTCTGAAAAATAGTTGAAAGAGTCAAGAACATGGTGTTAACTCTGCCCCGACGATGACAGGCGGTACTGATACGCCGTCTCGCATGACACTCACGTTTTATCAGAACAGATAAAGGCAAAAAGAAACGCAGCAATTCTAATCTCCTTGTTCGATGGGCGCCTTCGAAAATTCCCCTTCTTTTGTTCCAACCACATTTTGTGAAGAAATCTTTTCTATACAAGGACATTATCTATAACAACATATGTTATGTTGTTGTTTCCTACAAGTAAATATATATGTTTGTGAAGTTATATAAATATAGTTGTTGTTTCAATTGAAAGTTGGTTAAGATAGACAAGGATATTGTTCATACCTCCTTAGATTAGGTAGTTTTGTTTTCATGTAAGGACATATATTTGTTGTTGGAATAGTTAAGATTTTCAACAAGTTCCTTCAAGAAAATCTTATTCTATTATCTTAACCTGATGAAATTTTTTGTAACTAAGGACATTAATCCTATCAATTGCTGATGTGGATAACATTTTTTTTCCTTCAGCGAAGGACCACCTAGTGCCTGTGGATCAGTTTAGTCTTGAGTGGTACAAAAGCCATTTCTAATTTTCTGAGAACAACGTGGTCTATAACATGCACTAATTACAATAATTTGTTCATCTCTTCTTGTTCCTTGTATGCGAAGTCAGCACTCATTTTATATTTTCTGTTTTTGTTTATTCATCAGTCTATCCGAACCCCACTTGGGCGGTCCACAGAAGATTGCTTCAGTAAAACTCTGATCCAGAGAAAGGCTGATGCTAATGCAAATTACAATGTTTGTTTCCCGCTCTATTTTCGTTAGGGAAATGCGATATGCGATGCACCACCCCGCAAAGAACGTACGTCAGACAAATCAAACAAGAAAATCCTATTACCGAGAGCAATCAAGGATATGAGATCCTGTTAAATCAGAATTTACACACTCACAAAAACAAAACAAACATTTAAGCAGTCGTTGCGATGCGAAGATCACGTTCCTACTTCGCTTCCAATTGATGAATCCGCTAAAGAGTGGATTACGGCTATTCGGTTACGTTATATTGAGGTATCAGGAATTCGTTTACGTCATTGGCAGAAACTGAACACCGCTCGTTCTGTTATTTTTATGTTTTGTTTGTTTTTTATTTTAATATCATTTTTTCCAGTTCTTTTGTGTGTGCGTTCAATCGATTGTCCTGTTTTCAAATGTGCTCGGGGGGTTGAAAAACGGTGGGACGGGAAGTCGTGAAAGGAGCAGGAAGAACAATACCGGCAATATTCGTTTCATCCCGGCGGCTCTCTACATTACAGTTAATCGATTTTGCCGCAACAACAACAACAACAAATGTACGAATACGCGGGTCGTAAAGTTGGGTGGAAGAGGCATGGGATGGGATGGTTTGCTTGGCTATCGTGGAATGGTGTGGTATGGCTATGCAACAAAAATCAGCATAACAGATTTTACGAGCGCGATAATGCGAGGCTCGGTGAGCGAGAGAGAAATATAATATTATTATGGCTATGGGAACGAATTCTCAAAGGTCTCGGCTACTACAAACTGCGTTTTATTCACGTGCACCATGCGATTAAGAAATAACGGCACTTAACATTACTGCAACAAGATCATGGCTTTGTAGGACAAAGTAAGCTGGTTCTGGATGAGAGGGCTGCGACGCCTATCCTGTTCCTGTACCACCCAGGATTCTTGAGCTCGCGAAAATTATCAAACCAGATAAAGCCTGACCTCTTCAACCCCAGTCAATATTACGTAGATGTCCATACATTACATGGATTGTTTATACAAGTAATTGCACGAGATTACGGCTTAGTTAGATATGGCAAGCATTGTCCCATCACTGGGCCAGATCAGTGATGAGATGATCTGTTATTATCTCTGTGAAGATAAGAGCCGAACTAGGTGGCGCCGCCCGAAGGGCCCCGAAAATTCCATTCACCGTTTGCTGCGCCATTCATGTCTCGCCCACGCCGAGTCGCTATTTTTACATTCCTCGAATTTCGATTTCTATCGTCCTAGTGGCTACCTTCAATTTTACGTTCACATCCTTCCAAAAACTATTTGTTTTTGACCTATGCTATTTAGCAACTGCGTATATTATATATTCAATACTTCTCTTCACAATCAAACTATTGACCTTTTTTATTACACAACCCATGCTAATTTCATTCTATTATCTTAGGTAGTAAATCTATCAGTCGTAATTTTCCTTAATTACTTAATAATTCAGGTAGTTAATCAAATCTTAAATATAATTTCAGCATTGTCAAACGATTCAATTGTAAACAGTTGTCCATTTGGAAGATCTCATCCTAACTAAATCTATCATCTATGTGACTCTGACGTTTTCAGGTCAACCTCCACCTTTTTAGGTCATACTTGTTTAATCGTAAGTGATTATAAACGGCCATGAGTCAAGGACATATATCTCATTCAGGAGTTCCCCAAGTATCCAACTTGATCCATCAATTTTCTCCATATTTGTTTACCCACATTGTTTTTGTTTTGTTTGTAATTATATAACATTTATTATTTGCTAATTATATTCTTTTCACTTAATGCAATAATAACTGGGAAAAGGAATCACCAAATAATTGGATTAATCTTTTATGCAGATGTATTTCCTGATATTTGTTTTATTGTGAAGGGAAACTGATGGATAGCTCTTTCTTACTGTGAAGGTGACATGCAAGGATTTAGTTTTGTATATTCCATCTTGTTTTTATCCATTTCGAGATTAAATCAAGGTTTTCTTGCACTTGCTATGCACATGAAGGAATTGTGTTGTCTTCTGTAAAGGTTACTGTTACATTTTAATATTCCTTTAGTATTTTATTTACTTTATTTAAAAATCCACAATTATTTATAATTAATTATTTAATTTAAGTTACAATTATCTAAAAATTATTTAATTGTTTTATTTCTCTGATAAGCATTGATGGAATAGCACTAAATTTAAAACATTGTTTCGATGTAATAGAGAAGGAAGCGAGTTTATCGGAAATTTAACAATTATTGCGCAGTAAAACCGCAATAAAACATTTTACACGTGCGCCGTTCACATCATATGGATTTTAATTGGAAAATTGTTTCCAAAACAAACGCGGTTTCTGTTTTGTTCTCCAATATTCAATTTGCACTTAAAATATACCATAAAACTTTATAACTTGTTCGATTTTCTTCCATTTGTATTACATACAGGGCCGCACCAAGGATATTTTGTGCCTGGGGACAAAAATCTAATTTGCGCATCAAGAAATCAAAGGGGATAAATATTTCCTCCTCTCCCTTCAAGAAAATAATACTATTACCTATTACATGGCACCCCTACGATAGATGCGCCTGGGGCGTCAACTCTCCGCACCCTGTTGCTGCGGAAATATACTGTGTTTCATAATTAGATTTTAACTGTTCGATAATTCCATAATAAGTAATGTAAAATGAATATAATTCGAAACATATTTAAAAGAAATAAAAATTGACTTATATGAAAATGCTGAAAGTTGATTTAAATTCGTAATGTCAATATTGAATCAATAGCTAATAGGTTGTGTTTGTACTCAATGTATCTACGTCAAATATAAATCATTGTTAATCGGTGGAAAATTTTTGCTTACTGCTGATTGGCTATTGTTTATTTTTGTGTGTGTGTTTGTACGCGAAATGAAAGCGTTTTATCGCTTTGCCTTTCAGCCGTGAAGTAGATTAGAGTAGTTTTGTTCATTGTTCCTCGGATTCGGTTCGAGGAAATTCTGAAGTATATGCTTCTTGTATACTTCGATAACGATGAGAAAGTTTATTTGCTGCTATTCTTTTAAGCATTGCTTTAAAACGAGGAGCACCTTCTCATATCAGCGGTTTGCTCAAGAAAGAATAAATAGATCGTGATCGGTTCAACAGAAATTTCAAGATGTTCTCGAGTATTAAGAGAAATGATGATGTGGTTAAGGTCATCAAGGGTATAGCAGCCGCCAAGTAAATACGCATTACTCCAACGCGTATGCCATTCAAAAGAGAAACTCCAGACTACCCTTGGGTCAATATTGATTCAGAGGTATGTGTAGGAAAAATTAAAGTGTACTCCCCATGTCCCGTTATTTAATCGAAGTCATTCCTTCCCTCATCCTACCTCTTATATACATCCAAAGTCAAACGCACCACTTTCCAAAGTTTCCGTGTGATCTGCTCGCCTGTCGTTACATAATTTCGTGGTGGGTTTGTTGACTTGAACTTCTTGTTGACACGAATCATTCGCACGTACAAATACGAGGAGCTTGTATCATCGTTCCGCACGAAAATCGTTGTTGCGCCCGGTGTGTAACGAGAAAATACAACATCTTATAGATTTGATTTAGATCTAAATTTAGATGGAATTAAAGTGGCTTGAGTCAGACCTTGAGTGAACGCGTTGATAAAATTCCCGCACGTTATATGTATATGTGCGTGCGCGTGTTTTTTTTAATTCGTTGTTTATGAAAAATGTAAATTTAGTTTAGAATTTGTTAGTTAGTAGATGGCATGATTCATGCGTTGCAAATTATCCAACGAGCGATTCTTTTTTATCAACATCGTTTTTATTACAAATTACAAACCACTGGATGTGCGTAGTTTCTAGCTCTCTGTCGGATTAGGTTTCTCTCACATCCAAAACGCTTCTTTCAATCGCGTTATGAAACAATTTGTAACAATCCGTTATTATATTTATACCAAGCTTAAATCTCCAAACGTATAGAGATCTCAGAGTAAATAGTAAAAGTTGATGAACCATATTTATTGCTATATTTTTATTATTATTATTATTATTATTACAATCTTATAGTACTACAATCTTATATAAGTACAAGTTCATATAAAATAAATTATATTACATAAATCGTAAAAATATTTATTTAATAAAAATATTATTCTTGCACAATCTACTTATTTTGAACATACTTTGTACATTGATCTATTAAATTTAATGGCTCGTTAAAAAATAATTGAAAAGCTCTCTTCATGTGGATTGCAGATTTATACTCGTTTGTAGTTATTAGGATTAGGTCTGACAAAAAAAAACAAGAATAGGTTTGTTTATGTAACGTTATTTTAATCGACTCAGTGCGTAGTAAAAAGTTTAAAATACTTTATAATGTAAAATGCGCAATTAAAAATACGTCGCATTATTTACAATTATAAGTTTTAAAATTACTTGAATTTATATAATTATAGTAATATATTCGATATTTGTGAATTCATGTACAAGGATTCGATCAAAAGGTGATTCTTTTTATCGAATTTTCATTCCCAAGATTATTTTGTAATAAGTATACTCGCTGCAATTTCCTGGTTAGCAGTGCAGATACTTCAATTTACTGATTTCTTGTGAAGCCTTATTACAAGTCACAAAGCTTTGATTCCACGTATACTGAAACAACTTTAATCAAAATGAAATTTAGTTTTATTCTATTATAACTTTTACTCCCTATGCGTGCCTTTGAAAAACGTATATTGAAACAGCGTTAATCGAGTTGCTGTTATTTACTAGGGACTGAACTAATTCGACAAAGTGAACATTTTTTAAACAAATTGTGTAACATCGAAAAGTATGAAAACTGAAAGGAAACAATGCGGATATTGGTTGAAGCCAAGAAAAAGAAATGTAGCTTTGTAAAATGTGAGGTGAATTTCTGTCCCAGGATCAAGCGCCGAGCATTCGCTTTGAAGGATGTTAACTGGCGGACTTGTATCCCCAGGAGTACGCTGTATTATTGAATTCCCCTACAGCATGTCGCTGTTGTTAAGTATGTTAATGCTTTTAACTAATCCTTTTCCTTTACTATTACGTCTTTAGAGTAGTTTTTTATGACTTGTTTTTTTTTAATTACGTATTATGAAGATTTAATTCCAAGGGATGTTTTTTGTTGTTGGGTTGAACTATAAGTAAAGTCTGCAGGGATTTGTTTGTTTTAAAGTTAAAGAAAAGGGGAAGTCATCGATATGTTTCTGTAAAATTTAATCAAGCCGGACGGTTTCGGTTTCCGAAGATCCATTTCCCTATGCTAATTTCAATTAAAATTTTAATTCCGGATGCACGATTGGAATTTATTGTGTCCATTGTTCGTGCTAGTTTGTTTAGTAAGGGGTGGAGCATCTGTGGGGTCGTGTCGCACAATCACCATACACGGAGGTGTCGGCAAAATTCGGCGCATGTTGGTTAGAACCGTCCGCGTTCGGCCACCTTCGCGGAGGGTATATTAACGAGTCGAGGGTTGAAACGCAGTCAGAAGGGTTTGCGATTCAAACCGGGGTGCATTCTCGAGCGAACCGTTCCCATCACCATCGCCGATCTGCAGAGGCGTTCGAAGCTAATTCGATAATTATTACCATTTGCATATTAAACTAGATTGCCCTATGACCGTTCGGTGCGAGTGAAAATTTAAGTAGAGGAGAACGAGAAGAGAAGGACAACAACGATCAATCGATTAAATTGCCTTTAATTCGCCACCTATCATCGAAGCTCTTGCTGTACTTCGAGTTTGATACTACGGTGCAGTCGTCTCTCATCAACGCTCTCGAATAGATTCGTAAGTCCGACAAAACATTTTTTTTCTTTCTTCTTCGACCAATTTCTTCAAGACGTAATCGGAATAGTATTGTATACAAGTATACGGTTTTTTTTTTCACTCGCCTCGGTTCGTTCAGGTCAAGGCACCAGCCGAATCCTGCGTTTGTATAAAAATAAATAGATTGGGTTATTTTTATCGGTTACTCGCGTAAATCCGGCCGCAAACATCCAACAAAAGCTCCCAATTATTTCCTATTTATTTATATTTTCACCAGAAACAAATCTATAGCTTCCTCGTATAACAAGCCCAATCCTGATACTTTATAAATTGGTAGTTTCATCCTATTGAAGTATAGTACTGATTTATAATCGAAGCGTAACGAAAATAGTTGTCTGATTCAAAAAGATACTCGTGTCCTTAGTGTTCGAAATCGTCGGTTCATTTATAGATTTCGCCTTCAGAAATGCAACCGCTTTTATTATAATATACATGTATCTTATATATATATATATTATATATATATTTGCTGCCCCTCATAACTCGTTTCAGATTATTAGTAATTCGCAAACAACGCGCGAATAAAAGCGATGTGAAGGTGAGGAGGAGGTAATTGCACCTGAGTTTTTATTGTTCTTCTTTGCCCAACATTATCGAGCGTTTGCCTTCATTTGTGCAAATAGCAATAATTGCTGTCGTTGTCGCCTCTGCGGTGTTCCATCCACCATTCTTATTATTACGACCATCCTTGTCTCTTTGATAAGTAATCTTTGTACTCGAGGTGGAACTGATCGGGAACGACGTTTTAATGAAATTTTCTAAGGCGACCGATGATTGGTGATTTTCGAAGCGATCACTAACCTTTCGCAACCTCAACCTGACCATTGGATGGTTGAAGGTGAAGGATAGATACAAGTGCCTCTCGAGCCGCCTCGAGAGAACGAGCCGCGCTCACGCCGCGCCGCGCCGCACCACTTCGGCTGCTCGATGGAAGGAACGCCAGTTACATCACCCGCCTGAAAGAAGGGTCAAATCCCTATTTGCATAAGAATCCAAATGCTCGCGTTTCGGAATGTCGTGGTTTGCAGCCCGGAATCCGGGTGCAGGTATCGGAGATCTGCTACGTACGGTGAACCATCATCATCATCCAGGGAAGTATTCCTTTTTCCCCAATTAGTATCGGGCGGCATTTGTTATGCGATATTTTTCGGTGTGGGTGCTTTGTTTGTTTGTCTTATGTAACGAAAACTCTGTTTTTAATGAGCTGTAACTAAATATAATGACGGCACGAATCCACGGAATTAGGAGAGAAATACAAATCCTGTACAATGTAAAAAACGCTCGCGGCAAAATTACTACATCTGATATTACCAGAAGATTTATACATCTTAAATTAATTCCGGCTATCTCGGAATAAAATATTTTACAAAATTTCTTATTATTTATTTATTATTTTTGTATTTAAAATATCTTTTAAATAATGTAAAATGTTTTCTGGCTTACTAGGAAATATGTTTGGTTTTACTAATTTTTCTATCAAAGAAATTGACAAAATTTTTAACATTTCGTGTTTAAACTAAATTCAATATTTTAACTTCCCCATGAAAATAAATTTTCCAAATTATGTTATGTGCATAATATATTGTACTTTACGTTAATATTTATGTTTTGTATCTTTTAAATAAAAAATCTGTTATAACGTAGAATTTCTCTAATACTCGAACAAAATGTACGGAATTACAAGTAGTACTTATACTTTGCTTTGTTGTTAACTGTATATTTACAGATCTTAATGCAGACTCAAATTTCATTTCACTCAAACTTTATAAGTATTTTCTTCTGGCATTATGGCCTTCCCTTCCTATTTTATTTCATTTAGCAGTTTATTAAGCTTTTGATCAAACCGTACCTTTAAGCGCATTATATTGCGGCTTTTATAATAAAACTTCATTACTTATTAAACATTGTTACAAAGTATCTTTTTATTATAAAAAAAAAACGTGGAATACACAGATTCATTTAATTTATAAATTCTTTATTAATTTACTTTTGTGTTGAAATTTTACTTATTGTTCAACAATTTCATTCTGTAAATACATATTGTTTGTCGAATCTACGTATTATGTAAACAAAAACGATAAAATAACGTTGCAGTTTCATCATCGTCATCCATTTTTTGAATTGAATCACGTTGCAAATTGAATCTAAAAGATATTCCATTTGAGATGTTGATAGCGCGATAAAAACGGTGATTTCAGTGACTTTAATAAGCCGTAACTACCTGTAGCACAGAGAGAGAGATATGTGCGAACCGGCATATTTTTATTGAAATAACATCTCGGGTATGCATGCGTTTCGGCAATTTTCTGTCCTTCATTGCGTCCATTTAATTGCATGCAAATTACGCTGCTCGCTTTAATGTCACTGCGGAGGATAGTTATTAGCAATTTCATCGAGAAACAAATAATAATTAAATTTATCGCGCATTTGCGACATTGTAAGCCGATGAATGAAACGTACATACGTACGTTGCTAAATACGGATTTAGACAAGTCGATTCATTCATGCCGTGACATCATTCCGTTCGGATCAATATTCAATATGGATAACTGACTGTTAAATTGATGATTAGCGCATGGGAGCAAATGGCAAACGGTTTCAGTATTGCTACCAATAAACTTCATTTGTCCTGTTCGTATATGACGTTTAGAAGCACTCAGCATAATCTGCAGGAACAACAACGTTCTTTGTTACCAAATTAACGTATATACATAACCCACATGTTTTTCTTGTTCTTCAATCATTGAGTGGCTTAATCCTTTAAACCTGGATAATTGATCAAAATACGTTAAAATTTGATCAATTGTTTCCGCTTAATCGGAACACATCAGTACTATTATATCTTATCACGATTAAACGGCTGGCCCATTTATCAGAAGTTACATTTTCATTGGTCCATTTTAGGGTTTGTTCCTAATAAACGGCTGTCCAGAAATTTTTGTCCATATTATTATATTGTGTTTAAATAATTGCAAATGGCGACAATATTTGCAATATGTGGAGGTTTTATTGATATCATTTGATTTAGACCATTATTTTACGCACACAAAATAACATTTACATGTTCCAATTATCACAGAAACAAGAAAATATTTCTGCGAATTATTATTATTCTCTCATTTGATGTTCATTTTCTGAATGACAACAAACAAAGGTTTTACCTTTAACTATATTATTGTAGTTTATTAACTCGTGTTTATGAGCAAATATTAAAATAGCAAATTTGCTTATGCCATGATACATTTTTCGCAAAGGTTGTAAAAAAACCCAGTTAGAATCCTATGCATATATGTGTACAGTTGATTAAGTTGTAGAGACACGTTCCAACGTTGTTTGGTAAAGATATACATGTGAATTTAACCTATTCAAGCTTCTTCATTAAAGACATCGCAACGAAAAAAAATGGGTCATTATCTATGAGTGACGCGAGTTATATATCAAATAATTACTTGTATTATTGCAATTTTTAATGACAACAACAACGATAAATTCATAGCATTGACGAGCTATATGTTATCTTTTTTTTTCATATTAATTTAAATATTTAAACAGCGAATACATAATGATGTTGACACTTTAGATTATATAGTTTACTTAGCTGTATGCATTACGCGATATTATTATGATTGAAATGTTTGTTATCAGGTAATTTCTACTTTTCATGCTTTTTACAACAACAAAAAAATCGTCTAAAGAAATTAGTTTCAAATGTTGTAACCGGACGTAAGGTTTCCCGGAATTTTTGTAAAATATGTATTTTTTATATTCTTCTTGGCTCATTAATTATTAATACTTCTATGACTTCTGCGAAAATACCAGTTTACATATAACGTTATGGGTCCGTTCAAACCGGACTTAGTTTTAGCTTATTTCTTCGGTTTTGTTTGTTATTGCATTCGGTCCAGGTGCGGAGTTGCCGTGAAGTGATTTATAGTCTTTCCAATCGCCATTTAAATATTTTTTTCCTCCCAAGAAAATAAAAATGAGCAGTAAATTTTAAGAGTTACTGACGTTTGCTTTTGACGTATTGTGCTGCAAATACCACGCATTTGTTGAATTGTTTTCTTTATGCAAATTGCAGCGGAGGTAGTTCGTACACAGAAAATCAACAGACTACTTAGAGTGTTTCAATAAAGATTAATAACAAGAAGTTTTGCAGACCACCGCGCAAACAAACAACCCTCAAACAACAATGTATTTCATCGTGAATTTAAGCTACTTAAAAGCATATGTAAATAATGTATAAACGAGTAATGTAAGCGAAATAAATTATTCAGAAAATTTGCAACATAAAAACTTTTCTTTTGTAAAGTAAAATAATTTTATATTCAAATAAATATTGATTTGCATACCTTTATTTGTATGTCAATGACTTTAAAAATTATCAAATACGTTTTTGTTTATTTATTCTTATGTTGTTATTTTCATATTCAAATACTATTTTTTGATGTATCATAGTTGGGGATTGTTATAAATAATATAAATTTTGTTTATGTACGAACTTTGTTATTTACTTTTTCATTGAGATTTCAATCTATTATTGTACAATATGTAACATGTGAGCGCTATTAAAAGATAATGCTATGGTATAGATGTGTTTAGGAGTAAGCATGGTGCCGGTTAAATATAGTTCCAATGCCGAAAACCGCATCTCTTCGCGGAGCGGCAGCAACATTTTAGCGAACAACTTGTTGTTGAACTTGGATGTAAAAATAAAGGTCTCATAGTAAAATGGCATCACTATTAATAAATAGCGAAGTCGTAAATTGAAAATTCGGTATGTGGAATGGAATTCGCGTGATATTTTAGCGCGCGCTCGTGTGTGTGTTTGTATACGTACATGTTTGTATGGGATTGAGTGTTTTTATGTGTGCGCGATCTCTTATGTAACGGCGGGATGTGTGCTGGTAAATGATCACGTTGTTCACGTTTTGTGGTCGTATGTGGTGTTTATTGATTGGGAAGGCCCGTCGTATGACGATGGTATGAATGAATGCGTGTGCTGCTGCCGTTGGTATCGTAATTTAGTATTCCAGTATCCGTATCCGGCTGTGCCGTTGTGTGTGAGCGTTTGTATGTATGGTTGGATGTGCGTATGTATGCTCTGGTCATATAGTATTATTGGTGTGGCATGGCTTGGAATGGCACGGAAAGGAATGGCATGGTATGGCGTGTTTCGACTTTGATGCGGCAGAGAGTCTGCCCGTGGGCAGGCTATATTTGTTTGTTGTGCGCGGTTTAATTCATTCATTGCGGCTGTACGCAGGATATGTACGTAGTGTACTACTTGACCAGGCTTCACCAGGTTTCCTTAAAAAAATAAGAAGAAAAGAGAGAAATGAAAATATAGGGGGAAAACGAACAATTAAAAATAAAAAAGAAGAATTGAACACTACCTCAATCTACCTACTTGTATGTTCCAGATCATAATGACGGAGGATGCAATTGGCGAGGAGCCGCGACCTGTTGGGTTTTGGAACCGCTCGCTGTAAATAACATGTTTACATCGAGTTACGAACATTCCATCGGAAGCTCGGAGTCAACGCGGAGAAGAAGAAGAAGACGAAGGTTCAGTTGGGGTCCGAACGGACCCATGTCCATCTCCTGTTGCCGCCACTGATGGCCGCGACGGGCTTAACTACTGGTGGAGCCCTGTTGTTCGCCGGGGCTCTGCTCGCGTTCATCAGCTCTACGCCGACCACCTCGGAGAAGATGCCCATCACCGCTGGGCTCAGCCCCAAGGCCCACGCGTACATCCACTCCAATACCAGCGGTAGTAAGTACAATTGCATCGTATACAACACGCTTGTGCGCGTATGCATTCAACAATCCGCTCATATACCCATCCAACGATGCATACGTTACAAACTTTCATGAATGAATTCCGATCCTGTTGTCCCCGCGACTGCAAAGGGGACAACGACAAGGATGATGATGACAATGGCAACAGTTACCGCTCGCGGTTGGCCCAGCTCAACAATTGACCAATACCCAAGAGTCGCGAATTCCGTCCGGTCAACTGCATTCCTCGACGCCGCAATCTCGCTCCCATTTCCCTTCTCTCCCACTCGCTCCGCTGTCTAGTTTACAAAACCTAAGTGATCATTATCCGATTATAGCTCTCTTCTCTTCATAACTCTTTTGTTATATATACATTATTTTTTTGTACCGCTACTTTCCAGTTTGCAAGAGTATCGACGTGCGAAACTCTATGCAGGCTCTGCTCAATCTAAGAGGATGTCGAGTGGTCGAGGGGTTCGTGCAGATTTCCTTGTTTGATGCCGTCGAGGACACCGAATTCGAGGGTATCAGCTTCCCGGAGCTCACCGAGATCACGGACTTCTTGCTCCTCTACAGGGTGCACGGTTTGAGGAGCGTCGGACAGCTATTCCCTAATCTTGCGGTGATCCGAGGTCAGGACACCGTGCTAGGATATTCCTTCATCATTTACGAACTGTCCGGTCTTCAGGAGGTCGGCTTGTATTCACTCACCGATATTCAGGCCGGTCTCATTCGCATCGACAAGAATCCAGAACTATGCTTCGTCAACTCAATCGACTGGGATAAAATCGCGCACGAGAAAGGGGAACACTATATAAAGAACATTAAGGCGGAAAACGAGTGTCCACTTTGTCCCGGCGAGGATGAAGAGAGTAGCAGCCTGTGCCCGGCCTCGAAGAACAAAAATGGCATCATGAGATTCCTATGTTGGAATCGGGTGCATTGCCAGAAGGTGTGTCCCTCGAGTTGCAAGACCACGTGCGACGCCAAAGGGAAGTGTTGTGATGAAAAGTGCTTAGGTGGATGCCGCGAGGATAACCCTCGAGTCTGCCACGTTTGCCGTAACTTTACCATGGGCGAGGATGGTACTTGTACCAGCTATTGTCCAGCTGATAGATATGAGGTAATTCATTGCATATATTACTCAACGCACTTTCTGAACTAAATACTTAATTACCTTATCATACAATCTGAAACCTTAATTCCCAATTCTGAAAAATGATTATTTTTTAAAGAACATTCATTATTAGATGACAGTAAATTTCCAATGATTATTAATTATATTTTTATCATAACTAATCACAGATATACAGAATATAAAAAAAAATAACAAAAATATAATTCCAATTATAATTTATTTATGAAATGGTCTTTTCACAATAAAATGAAATGAGAAAGTTATTAACTAAATGATTCAAACATTTTTATTATTATTTACTAGAAGACAATTGTTATTTAGTACTGTTAGAAATGTATATTTAATGGTATGTCTAGGAGTGAGGAAGTTGTTTAAAGTTCCGGAAAGTATGGGGACAGAAACATGTAGTGATACTAAAAAGACTGGCTATACCAACTGGAATTGCGTCGATTTTCCCGCGCGAAGAGTGACGATGCGATGTATATGATGTTAAATAAGAGGGGAAAGCATAAATAATTCAGCGCATTGGGAAAACGCCTCGTTTACACGTTTTATTCGATCGCATGTGTATTTTAAACGAGTCGAAAAGAATATTAAATTTATTAATGTCATATTAAGAGACATACATAATTCAGCATTTCGGACAAACGTGATGTGATGTTCACTTGTCGGACGTGGGCTGCACTTCGAAATCGCCGCATCGCCATACCTAGGAATTTCCGGAATCAATTAGGCTTGGAAATTGATTCATACATTTGAATGATTCATTGAAAGATATGGTACAGTTCTTCAATCGCATACGTAAATAAACCTGCCATCATTATAATTCTATATACTATAAACGCAAATCAACAAATTACTGGAAACTAATTTTTAAGTTCAAGCGACTTTGTACTTAATATTGTTCAAGTTCAATTTAAATTTATACTCATTATAGATACGCATATTGATTTATTTACATTTTATTACTGTATCTTGATATGTACGCGAGTGTTCAGATTTAGTTCAACGATTTAAAATACAATTCCTAAAAGTATTAAAGTATATTTCTGCAGAAAGTAAATATTTGCTCGAGCGTTATTACAATATTGGTTTTCGCTAGATTTAGTTTTGAACATAGCGCAACGAGGATAATTTCTGGAGTAGTATGTATAAATTCTGGAGGGTATGTTATTTCAATTGATATTTACCTATTTCAAGGGGTGAATGTGACACCGATCCGCAGTCCAATTGTAATGTTTACTCGATATCTCTAAATAGAAGGAAACATACCGCATATTTCATCATTACAGGAGACAAGTGGAAACTGTCTGTTTCCACCAGCGAGATCGAAGATCCGTCTTGTTTACAGAAACACGTTCATGTCCTCCAATCACATGGAAAATAAAAATAAATCGTGATCGATTGAAACACAATTTGCGGAACGTGAGCAAATCAAAATTGGTGGGATTCTATTGTTAAACTTTTTTTTGAGGACGTCGATTGTCCTCTTTGTGTCGATTTTCCTCATTTATCTTTCATCGTTTTTCTCCCTTTCATTTAGCACGTGTCTATTTGTTGATCGAATTGCGAAGTTGTAGAAGTATAATTGTTATAAAGTATTTTTTGATTCGAACCGTTTGCGCAGTATTTCTCTAGATACACGCGATATTACAACTAACGTGTATGAATGTTTCAGAGCGGAATTCAAATATTGCGGACGATTGTTTGTTTTGGCAGACCGACGGAGGGTTAAGCAAATATAAATATAAATAAATTTCCGTTGGAAATAGAGTTTTAGGCATGACAGACGAACGTCTAGCCGTGGGTTTTTGTTGTGGAAATGAGTAATTGGCCCACACAAATGCCCGTTTTGATATGTTAGGAGAGTGTTAGGTTGAGCATGGTTTTTCCACGCGTGGGTGTGTTTTCAAATCGCAATCACTTTTCTTTGACAATTGTGGAAAGCTAAGCAGATGGAAGGAGAACTAATATAATAGAAATGTGGTGTTGTGGGTAGATTTTGGGCAAGTGCCACTTCGCATCATAAACGCACAACCATATGAATCCTCTGATAATTTATGTGGTTCGCACGTTTTTAGTATTTGGGAAGGCGATGTGTCACAAAGGAGGAATGCATAAATACACCTAGACCATTGAGGCAGTATAATACAATACCGCAGGAGTATCCTTACAAGACGCTGAACAAATCATGCCTGCTGGAGTGTCCCTCCGACTACACGGAGAATTACGACCAGCACAAATGCTTCCCTTGCTTAGGTCAGTTCAGTTGATCCTGGTGTAAAGTCCAATTTGATTACCTCAAATGTCCCAATAGGTAGATGCAAGAAGGAGTGCCAAGGTATGGTCATAGACAGCGTTGTGACGGCGAAACGTTTACGCGGCTGCACGCACATCAACGGGTCCTTAGAAATCCAAATCCGGAGCGGCGGACGTAAGTGTGGAAGACAACCGGAAGTGAATAATAAATTCATTAAAAAAAATAAACATGAATGATTCCAGGTAGCGTAGTGAGTGAGCTCGAGGAGAACTTAAGCATGATTGAGGAAATTGATGGATACATTAAAGTTGTCCGATCGTTTCCCCTAGTCTCCCTAAACTTTTTCAAAAATCTCAAAGTGATACGGGGAAACTCGCTCGAATTCAAGAAGTACGTGGTCATTGTATCAGACAATCAGAATCTGCAGGATCTATGGGACTTCGAGAATCGAACTCTGAAGATCGACCACGGCGGCCTGTTCTTCCACTTCAATCCGAAACTCTGCATGTATAAGATAGAAGCGCTGAGGGAGATGGCCAACCTTAGTGAATTCGAAGAACGAGACGTGGCCAGTAACTCGAACGGCGATCGGATTGCTTGTAAGTTCTTAAAACGTATTTCCATCTTTACGGAGTACCATAAACAAATTTGTTTAGGTAACGTACAGAATCTGGTGGTCAATGTGACGAACAGCGGTCCGAGAGCGATTGTCCTAGCTTGGGCGCCTTTCGAGATGAAGGATCACAGAGCGCTTTTGGGCTATGTGGTATATAGTATCAAAGCTCCCGAGCAGAATATCACGCTGTATGATGGTCGTGATGCCTGCGGTGGTGACGGGTAAGCACCCAGCTTCCTTCCGTGACGTCCGAAAGGAGTTGGGCCTATTTCTCTAAATTACTTTGTTTTGATTGCGCAGATGGCGGGTAGATGATATTTACATAGACAATCAGAAGCCGACTCACATATTGACACATTTAGAACCGTATACTCAATATGCTTTCTATGTAAGAACTTATACCATTGCCACTGAAAAATCGGGTGCCCAAAGCAAAATCCAGTACGTCCGGACTATGGCAGACAGTAAGTGCCTTCAGCTAAAGACTATATGTGCACAATTGAAATCATGTAATTAATCAATTTTCTAGGACCTTCGGTTCCTTACAACATTATCGTCAAGACTGACAAATCGAGCAGCAGCAGCTTCGATTTGACCTGGAAACCGCCATTGCAGCCCAATGGAAACGTTACCTACTACATCATCACAGGCATCAGGAGGGATCAGAAACGCGAGGACATCCTACGCAACAGAAATTACTGTAATCGTAAGTCTCATTGATTTTCTCTGGCGCCTCGGACACTCCGTACCGTAAACATTGACGTATTTTTTTTCTCATATTGCTTTCCTTAATTTGAAAAAAGCGACGCAAATTCTTGCGTTTTCATTATTATTACCATACAATTTATTTTTATAAGGTAAAACATAATACGCACGTTCCTTCATTAATTGAGTCGAAAGAGAGCAGGATACTTCTTCAAGGTTCTCATAATTCCTTTGAAGCGCAACTGTTCCCCCTCATTTACGACCCTCATTTTCCATCCCCGTATTGAATTTCATTTCAATATTTGTTTGCTCGAAATGAAATTGTCTACGTTTCTTCCTTTCTTTATTTCTTCACTCCGCCAACTCGGACTTGCTGTTCCTTCGTTATATCTCTTTAATTATGATTATTATTATTACTTAACAAATGTAAATTTGCCTCGGGATTAATTAAGCGAATTAATTAAAAATCTCATTGCGTAATCCGTACAACCGATTAATCCGAACGCTCATATTTATTTAAACGCAACTTAATGTGTTTTCGATTCCGACTGGTGAAGCTGGAAAAGAACAAGCGTAGGAAGGAGTTAATTAAATTCGCAAACCAAATATTGTCGATTGCATCTGCAGTAAATAAATAGGTTTCCTGTGAATTTGCACACCCTTTAATTAAAATAAACATCAGCAAATTTGGAATTAGTACGAAAGCTAACTATAATTAAGTCGGCTTTAATTATTTACTCAATAATTCAAAGCTTGTCTATGTAACATTAGCATTACGTCCTTTGAATAAGTGCATCAAACACATGTAACCAAATATATCAGGAAAGTTTGATTGGATTTTACGATGTGTATGTAAAATGTGTATTGCGTAATCAACGCGATGGTACTTTGAGATGGATACCCAGGAGATGAAAAATCAAATTAACTGGTTTAAATTACATCTGCTTTTTATAATTTGGTTTTATATTAGATCACAACTTTAAATATAATTTTATCTAATTGTTAAATGGTAATTATCATGTACATATTTGATGCAATACTATTTGCGAATTCATGAGTTTCTTGAGACGTGATGATTCGCAATCGAACCGTGAATTATTTCATTGCAGCCAGTATGCATCGGGAAACCGTATCGAAGCCAGAGACAAAAATATCGACAGCTGTAAAGCAGCAGAACAATACATGCGAATGTAGACCTGCACCTCCAAACAAACCACAATCGATCCGTAAGCAGAACGCTGAAGATGTTAGTAATCAAATGATGTTCGAGGATAACTTGATTAACTTCGTATATGTAAAGAGGTAAGGTGGTTCGACGAGAGTCATGTGCTGTCAAGAATACATGAGGTTATTTCTCAGGATACAGAAATTCATAAACAAAGATCGCAGCAAGAGAGACCTCGACTACAACCTGCAATTTCCAAACAACTCATTGGCGGATGACGAATCTAAGAACAGGTCCTTCTCTACACAAAATAAAACAGACAGTAATTGCCGCATAAAATACAATTATGTAAATCGATTATTTTCCTATGTTTCTTTTACTTGCAGTGCAAGGTAAATTCATTGTATTCAGTTACAAGGTGTATGGGAAAACAGAATTGCGTATTGACAACTTGAAACACTTCACGGCCTATGAAATTACAATTGAAGCTTGTCAGAATAAGGATGATCCAACTGATATGAGTTATTGCAGTCAGAAGGCTTTAACCACCGCCCGAACCGAGAGCAAAGGTTAAATTATACAACTATTAGAGTTAATTTATTGCAATTTTCAGTGTTTTGATTTCAGCTGGTGCCGACAAGATCACTGAAGTTAGGGTTGCCAATAAGAGTATGAGCATGGTTACAATCGTCTGGGATGAGCCATTGGATCCGAACGGCCATATCCTAACTTATCAAATCGAGTACAAGCGGCTTGATATAGAAAATGTTAGTATTCTTTGTTCGTTGCATTTTTTTGTGATTTCATATTCGTATTTCTTTCAGTCTCAGCCTATTCTGGAGTGCATAACTGCTTTGGATTATTTGAAGCATAATAAGCGGTATACTTTGAAATTGAACCCCGGTAATTACAGCTTACGTGTCATTGGCAAATCTCAAGCAGACTATGGCGAATATTCGAAGCTGTATTCGGAATTAGACGATTCGAAGTATTCCACATTTAGTATTGATGAGCCTAATTCTGGGATTTCTGAACTTGCTAAAATTGCTATTGGACTGGCAGTCGTCTTCGTAAGTTTTAAAAAGTTGTATTAATTTAGATTTTTTTTAATATTTTTGTTTGCTTTTAGACATTTATTGTCGTCCTGGCATGTGTGGTGTACAAGAACGTTTATCATAAGAATGATAACACTTTGATCAAGACTGTGAATCCGGAGTATGTAAGCACCGTGTACGAGCCTGACGACTGGGAGGTCCTGCGCGAGAAGATTTCTTTGATCAAGGAATTGGGCCAAGGCAGTTTCGGTATGGTTTACGAAGGGATTGCCCTTGACATAAAAGGCAAAGCGCAGACTAGATGTGCAATCAAAACGGTTAATGAGCACGCAACTGATCGGTAAATATACGATTTCATTATTGAGTACGAAATCTGTAGCGATTTCAATTGCAGGGAGAGGATAGAGTTTCTGAACGAAGCGAGTGTGATGAAAGCATTTGATACTGCTTACGTCGTTAGATTATTGGGTGTGGTATCTCAAGGTCAACCTACTTTAGTTGTCATGGAGCTGATGGCCAACGGAGATTTGAAATCGTACCTACGCTCGCACCGACCGGATGTAGACGTGAAGGTTAAATCGAAGCAGCCACCGACTTTGAAGCGGATAATGCAGATGGCTATTGAAATTGCTGACGGCATGGCCTATTTGGCGGCGAAGAAGTTCGTTCACAGAGATCTGGCTGCAAGGAATTGCATGGTAGCGGAAGATTTGACCGTGAAAATTGGTGACTTCGGCATGACAAGGGATATTTATGAGACTGATTATTATAGAAAAGGTACTAAAGGCTTGTTACCCGTAAGATGGATGGCACCGGAAAGTTTGAAGGATGGTGTTTTTACGAGTAACAGTGACGTGTGGAGTTACGGTGTCGTCTTGTGGGAAATGGCTACTTTGGCATCGCAGCCCTACCAGGGGCTTTCCAATGATCAGGTTCTTAGGTATGTCATTGACGGAGGCATCATGGAGCGGCCTGAGAATTGTCCCGACAAGCTGTATAACTTGATGCGGTTCTGCTGGAAACATAAACCTAGTGATCGGCCTACGTTCATAAATTTGTGCAAGATGTTGCTGGACGACTCGAGCCAGACCTTCTCCCAAATATCCTTTTACCACAGTGCTGCGGGAATGGAGGCTCGGAATTTCCGTTCCACGCTGACACCCTGTCAGGATGACGCTAGAACGCCCCTGAGAAGTAACCAAGACGACGAGAATATGTCATCGATCGCGAGCTCTGATTCTTCGGAGGAGGAAGAATTGGAGCCAGACACGAACATTGAGTTCATAACGTATACATCCACGGCAAACGGTTTTGTCGGCGCGAACAAGTAACGGAGTTCTACTCTCAGTCGCATATCACATCTCAGTATTTCGTAACGGCACAACACAGTTCGATTCTCAGCAAACTGGCACTTGCTTGTGGTGTTTCAGAAATGCGTTAACAGTTCGTTTATAAGTGTTTTATGTTTTAAATATACATTGTTTTTTTTCTTTTTTTTTACCAAAGATAGTGATATATATACAGACCGTTTGCTGAGGATATTTTCCTAAAACTCAACCAGAATACAGTGTTCATTAGCAGTTTAAGTTTAAAATTACGCAACACGCCAATAATCCTAGAATCTGTCCACAGAACCTGGGACACGTTATCCCGGGGGCTTCCCTCGCGCATCTTCCATATAATTATTATCATCGAAACTATTCCTAGTCTATGACTCTTCGTGGACAAATTGTGTTTCTTTCCCTATTCTCCCCGTATTTAAATTGATGGTATAATGTGATGGATGCAAGTGAAAACTGTTTGCCTTATGTATAATATATATATATAAACATAACATATATATCTATTATTATACATACATACAACTTACTTAAAAATATATGTACTGATTTGTGTAGTTCATTCGACGAACATTCGTGCTTCAATATTTTTTGGGTCGCCGTACGAGCAGCATCCGAGCCTAAGTTCCTGTATATTTACTAATTATGTCAGTAGCTATATGAATACTGTCCATTCATTTTATTGTACCTACTTTGCTATTTATATTTTTAATTATATTTTGTACTATGTGAAATTGTACATTTCTCAACTATTACTTTTATATAAAAAAAAGAATAAAATATTATTAATAAAAATATGTTCCCTTCCCGCGCAAAAAAATGCATATATTCATTGAACATATGTAATTTCATATAAGAGGAATCTGTAGTGAACGTAGCGGGAACTTTTGAAATTTCCCGCTCTAGTAAGCTGCATCCATCTACCGCTTATTCGATGTAACAAAAAAAATAGGCAGACTCCTGTAACGTCTTGATAGAACTCTATATAAACTATATGTATGTGTCATACTCGCTAGATGTATTGATTTTATGGTGCGAGGACGCACCGCAGCCAATTCGAACTTTATTGTTAAAACAATAAGTAAATTGAAAAAAAAACGAAACAAAAATATATAAAAATATATCCGAAATTAATCTGTATTATTAAAGATAATTGAATAAACTATAACATTCCCTTGAATCCTGTCTTTTGTTGTTCATCGAGGACTGCTAAGTTCTCATTGATCATCTTCTCAACGTTAACTGCGTTCAACTCCTCCTGGATTCTCATCTTGATAGGCGACTCAAGCGCGTCCATGATCTGATACCTAAGTATGTTTGGTAGGATGTTCACAGCTAATTCGACGACGTAGTCCAAAGTACCTGCACCGTTGCAACGCACTTGTATGTTTCCCAACTCTAATTGAATATCCTCCAGCACCGGTGTATTCCTCGTGTCCATGGTTTGACTGAGCTCCACTTGCACCTGAACAAGAACAAGAAAATAGCATTTCAGGCACGACCAAAAATTCATTCAACTTTATTCAAGTATATTTCGGTCACGACTTCGTCGAACTAAACCCAATATTCCATGCGAGACACATGGATTATCCCCAACATACAAATAATATTATGATGTTGGATTAAAGCAGCAACTGTTTGAATAATTTCAGAGCTCTTAATTGCCTGTCGTGGATGCCTAGGATGGATACTTGGGATTAATCTTGGGATATTTTTTTTCTCTGTTTGCCCGCTTTTATTTTTCTCCCTTTATTTGACCAACCACCATTAGCCGTCGTAAATTAATTGACTGATTTCGGTTCAGATTTAAGAGCAATATAAATGCCATGTTAAGAGATTTCGGGGTATTTATTAAAGCCGCTCCATCCCATGCCACTTACATCCTACACACAGGATCTACGTCCCCTTTTATTTCGTCTCGAAGAAAACTCATTTAAATATCATAAATATACGAGGTCTTCTCTCAGCTTATCTAATTCCCGTTTTTATTTCTAATTGATAAAAGTAAACGAACCCCGTTATTGTAAGTATATAAAATGGAAAGTATCAGTTATCAATTTAGAATTACTGAGTGAAATCCATTTTTTAATTAAAAAAAAATAACAAACATACTATACTATATTTGAAAAAAAAAAAACAGATTCTTATAATGATTATGGAACGAAAATTTGTATTAATTTAAAAAACAGGAGATGTTTAACTTGTAAATAACGCTGTTGTTTTTATTTGGCGCTTGTATCCGATTTTTTTTTGTGAATATAGAATTATGAATTGATTGCGTTTTGAGATGCTTCATTAAAATGCAGGAATTCTGCGGAACTTCCTGGAGCGGCAAATTGCAGGGAACTGCCCCCGGCCATAACAGCCCACATGCGAGAGGACTTTCTTTTTCAACTTTCCACACAAATTATTTTAAAATTCCCTTCCAACAAAAAGAACAAGAGAGAAGATGGAAAAAAAAGGAGACGTGCTCAGTTTCAATTTTACGCCTGTCCTTTTATTGGCAACCTTTTTTTGGCCCACAGAATCTCTTTAAAATGAACTATATAGTTACAATCCACTGTTCCGATATCTGTTGTTTCTATAGTTGGAAATTATTCTTAAGATTGGTATGAAGAACAAAAATAAATGATTTTAACATGAAATCAATTAAATATAATTGCATAAATTAATAATAATTTTCATAATTAAAATAACTTATGACTTTGCGCGCAATCCGGTAGATGGCGCTACCAATAATATCACCTAGAAGAGTCGTTGATCTCGCGTATAATTTGAAAGTTTTCGTTTAGTTTACATTTTATTTATTTTAAATTATGCATTCCAAGTTTCATCATATTACGCGAACCGTTTTTAATGAATTCTTGCTGTTATTTAAAACAAACTACCTTTCGTTAATTCTCATAAACTACGATTTACCTGCGAATTAAAACTAAGATTTAGTTGTTGGTCGTAAAATACCAAAAGTTAAACTAAGCCTATTACATGGATGGGTTTTATCAAAGTAATTTAACGTTTTGTTACAAGAAACTATTTGAGTAAGAAATCTTAAAACTACACATAATAAATTTTAGATATTTTAATACTGTCCTATGTATGTATGTTTTAATGTTAGAAAGCGTCAGGAAGTTAATAAAAGAGTAATGATTGTGTAATCTAATGTTTCGCGTCAAGAATGCGTAGGTAATAGGATGGGTGGCATTACCTTTATATATTCAACAGTAAAGGCGACGGTTCCGGCGCGAGCTAACATTCCAGCCCCTAAGGAAACCTCCCAATTGCTCGTGCCCTCCACTCGTTGTGTTCCAATGTCTAGGTTAGCATGGACCGTGTTGTTGCTGATACTGAAGATGATGTCGCCGATGCGATGGAACGAGGATATGCCTGTCACCCAGGTATGGCTCATCTCCACTCCTATTATTCCAATGGTATGATTGTAGTCCTTCACCTTGTAAGGATCGTATCCCATACCGCGGACCTTCTTTCTCATCTCAGAGATGATTTGGTCGAACGGTGAGATGGAGTTAGGGAATTTCTGAGGGAACTGCTGCAGCTGTTCGTTGATATCCTTTCGGAGATTCGTGTTAACCTGGGCTAGGATAAACGGTTTGATGGAGTCAAAAATGAACGTGCCCATAGAGTTCAAGAGCCCTTGGAACATATTGGCTACAACGCCAAGACCTTCAAAATTCATATCGATATTCTTGAAAGTTATATCCATTTTCATCTCCTGCGCTTCCAGTTGCCCTACTCGATTCACTTCCAATCTGGATATACCTTGCACGAAGACGTCTTTTAGCTTCACTGTGAATGGTCCAGCATACTTTGCCAACCAAGTGCCTAGTGTGTAGTTGCCATTGACTATGAGCTTCTCGATGGTCAGAGCCGCTTCCACCTGCATCTCGCCTAGGTTAATGTCGACGTGGTGGATACGGAACTGGGCCAGACCACGCAGCTGGACGTCTTTCATGTTCATTTTGCCCATTGCGAAAGAATGACTCAGCGGAGGAATTGGCATAGGATCAGGAATTGGAGCCCCGGGCAGTCCGACTGGATCCTCCTGCTTATAGTGCTCCAATATAACGAGCACATGCTCACTGATCTTTTTCTCCCCCTCAGCAATCAATTTTTGTTCATCTTTCGAATGCACTGCAACATAATATTTAATTAATAAACATCCTGAATTCCTTAATGACATCAATTTAAAGTTTGTTAGAATTAGGATTTTTATTTATTTCAGTTTATAAAAAAATAATTTCAAAATATAATCAAATTATGTTGAAAGAACTTATGTTCAACAAAATGAAATATGTAATTTGTTAATAAAAGTAATAAGTCGAAAATAACCCTTTGTTATGAACTCGCATTGCGAGTTTCTTTGTCGTGAATTGCAATTCTACAACGTGGGATGTCGACAATTATCCAATCTCAAGTAATTCACTCATGCCATCCAACAATTGATCAATCAATAATCGTGTGTGCATTGTGCAAGGTTGTCGCAAGTAAATTACTTCTTGGGATGGCTGAATTGGGAAGGAAGCGGAACAAGGGAGAGAGAGAGAGACATTAGTTTCGTGACAAGATAATATTTTAAAACTTACATTTCGTATCTTCAGCTGCACACGACGCAACCACCAGCGACACCACAACAAGCACAATTATTCCATTCATGTTGTCCATTAATTTGGGGAATTAAGACGCCTAGACAGGATGCTAAGCTCTCTCAGCACGCGGCCTTCTACGAAACAGTGTCAAAGTTCAAACTCGCATCTATAGATGTGGTCCTATGTGTGACGATTTATGATTGTATCAATAAGTAAATGGTACGAATTTCGTTGCACTCAATGTAACTGCATGAATTGACGATGTGAACCGATGTCTCCACGAATTGTTACTGATCTACAGGATCATTTTTACTGTCTCTGCATTTATTTTCTTCCTCACTGTTTTCACCAACCAACTGAGCTCAACCAAGACGTAAGAAACATTGCGCGTTGCCCTCTTGATCCCTGGGATACTCTTATCATTCTGGCTTTGGTGTACTACGCAAACACATGTTCATAGACCTTCGCTGCATTTACGACGGGACGGACCCATCGGCACACAAAATTATGAAATAATTACCACCCATAAAAATTTCTCGATAAAAGCAAAAATATGTTTACTTTTCTCCGTACAAACATCAATTTCTCGTTAACAGCTCAATTATCCTATACAGATGTTTCCTTACATTACCAATGTGTTTACCTAAAATGCAAAAAAAAACTTACAAAACAATGCTCTATGTTTCATTTTTGAAATTTTGTCTACTTTAACTATTGCAATAATAATAATTATTATTTTAAATTGAAATATCCAAAATTAATCTTTAATTATTTTGAACTTACCACATTTATCATATAATGAAATATAAATTATATCATTTGACTAATTGTATAATAATATAATATCATTAACTGAGCTGAAATTATTTGAATAATTGTTTATAAATATTTAATTTAAAATAATATTGCACAAATTGACAAAAAAAATGTAAATCTGAAATTCATTTTCTGAAAAAATATATTTTTTTATAAAAATCATAAAATTGAAAGTTCATAACGATGTGAATTTCATATTATTAAAACGCGTTTTCCACTTGGATTATGGAAGGACTTCACGGATCACATAATAATAATGAGAATTAACCCACTTGATATAAATTGAATTGCTTATTATAAGAAAAAAAAAGATCTGAAGAGATGCAAAAAAAAAGTATGTAGGTACTTTAGACTCTAAGCTTATTGATTTCCCTTTCCGCCGAAAAGTTGTGTACAGCTGTACTGTTTTATGCAGTTGTTTTATACATCGTTCCGAATGAGATTGCCTTCATTCATACGTACCGAACTAAAATCATTGAAATGTTCGCGTGTGCATGTTTCGTTTTATTTGCGTTTCCCCTCCGGTTTTTGTTTCTGTTTTCATGGGTTTTCGTGTATGTGTATTATTTGTTTTTGTCCCTATCTTTTTGCTTTTGAGGAACATTTGTTTTTATTTTGCAGGAACATTTGTTTTGCTGAAGGGAAAAGTTTTGATGCACTGCATCAATTACTTAACGCGAATCGAATTCGCACCATTCGCTGACAGCCAGTTACCAATGAGTTTAACCATGGTAAATAATTTAAGTTAAATGTTGCGAGAGTCGTGCACACGGTTTTCCGTCGATTTCCAAACACACAAAAGCAAACAAAAAAAAGTAAATAAATAAATCGGAGTTCAACGTAATCGATTTATATGTACGTCCTAATTGTTAAAATCGCTCGTGGCGTTAATTATAAGTAATATACATATAATATTTAAGCAGATTTTCGTAGCAAGTGCGCGAACTTCCTAATTATGATTCCGAATTGCTTTGTTTAATTAAAACTTTTGCTGCACTCGTTTCGAATATGATGCGGCAGTTAAATGGAAATCGATGCGCGTTTTGCTTGAAATTATTTCGAGAAAAAATAAGAAAGTCTAAAAATATAAAGAAAAGAAGGAAACAAAGAGAAATGAAATACAAATACAATGTGAAATAAGATGAGAAAAACAAAAACCATTCAAGGTGCGCTAAAGGAAATGCGGATGAACGTAACTTTTTCCTTATTCTTTCTTTCCTTACTTATTCTTTTTTTTTAAAGCGAAACTTAAATAACTTTATTGCCAGGCAATTTGTATAAATTGAGCCACTTAAATTAGTATTTGTGCACTTGACGTAATGCACGCATTTATTTCGACCCAATACAACCGATATTTTATTGAAATATATTTTTACAAAAGTTGCAAAGTAATATGTACTTTATTTAAAATACAATTTTAAAAAAAAGTGTAATGTTCAAACTTATTTTTACACAATTTATTTAAGTTGAAAAAACTGTCTTTACGTTTTATTGTGTAACTCAACAACCACAAATGTCAATTTTAACAGTGAATACTCTAATTAATTTAAAATATAAGGTTTTAATCATCTATCACCAAATATATTTTGCAAAAGTTGCAAAGTTCATGTTTTTAATCGATTTTTTTAAAAGTGTAATGTTAAAATGCATTTCTATACAATTTATTTATATTTGTTAATAAATAATTATAAAATACTCAAATTTTTCAAGAATATTTTAAACAAAATTTACAAAACAACTACACATGCTAATTGTTAGTGTAAATACTCTAATTATAGTTGTAAAATTGGTAGCAATTATCGTTTTTTCGTAAGAAGTTGTCAAAGTTGAAAAAACTGTCTTCACGTTTTACTGTATTAATGAACAACCACAAATGTTAAATATAATGTTTGAATTTATAGTAACAAATTTGTGAAAAATGTTTATGTATATAAAAAAAGAATAGTTATTATATTTATTGTAAAAGTATGAGGGTGTATCAAAGAATTAATCAATAGGTTAAAGTTTAAGTTTATTCACTTCACGGTTAATACATGTTTCCTATACAAACTCGAAACAAAAAAGTAGAAAAAAATAATATAATTACAATGCTCTTATTATTATTTTTATCTTTTTTTGTATATCGCCGCGCCGTTCCGGCCTAAATTTATCACATAAGATTTATTTTTAAGCCACTCACAGCATGCAGATCAATAGTGCTCTGCATTTCTAGCTCATTAATAATATTAATTAATTGGGGGGGACGGCTTTTCATTAAAAATTTTCTTCGCGCAAAGAAAAGAAATCTGTGTCGATTTTTTCCTGCACTATATATATATATTTTTATTTACTTATTTTCTCTCTCTCTCTCTCTCTCTTTGTCTCTCGCATGCAGCATGGATTATATAAGTTCCGTTCGTGACGATGCATGCGCAATATGTAAACGTTAAAATGATAGTTGTACTGGAGAAAAATAAAAATGAAGAAATGCACACATGTTCCTTCAATTTCAATGTTCGTTACATAACGCAATTAAAGGAGGTTTGGTCGGGTTGGCAAACATTCCGTTTGGAATAAGCTACCCGGTTATTGTGTCACGTGTCGATTTCGCAATGTGCGGACGTGCGTTTTCGGTCACCAGTATGTGTCCTTTTCGATTAACTTCCATTTTTATTGCTATTCTTATATTGAATTTATTTCGTATCTTTCTCATCGTAGTTGTCCTTGTTGCGTCTCTCAGAAATCCTTGTTACTCATTGTTGTTAACAAGCGGGTTAACGGTTTAATTGTTCGGTAACTAATTTCGTTTGTTAAGGTCTTGATTGTTATACCAACAACCTTCTTTATGTACTCAGTATCTATTAGTTAATAATATCACTAATATATTTCCATCCTACGCACATATTTTCCTCCAATTTACCTATTTTTTACTTTTGGTGAAAAGTTATTTTAGTCTAATTAAAATCCTTATTGAAAACATATTATGTTACACTTCTTGTTAAAATATTGTACTTTTTATATCTTTACTTTATTAAAAAATATTAATAAGAATGTACATTTTATTTCATGGTCAAATTAATACGAACTAAGTTTGTTCAATAATAGTAATTTATTGGTAATTTCGAATATACCATATTTATAATAATTATTTAATTGAAAACTTAAATATAATTATTATTTGAACTATTTTTTCTACTTTCAAGATCTTACCTTTTGTCATTTTTATGTTTAACAATTGTAATATTTATAAATATAGTTTTTTTTTTAATTTTTCCCTTGATTAATAAATTATTTACATAAATTGTCACTAATTATCAAAAGTCTGTAAAATAATTAATTAAAGTTGTAAATTTATAACTGATATTTCATCTAATTATATGTTAACTTTGCAATTATAATTTGTTTGTAATTAAAATATGTGATTGTTACATAATAATTAACTTAGTTTGAAGAACTAATATAATATATTCGGATAATTGGACCAGCCGCTTAGTCGGGACAAATATACTAGTCTCGATGTGTCCCAATTATGCAGAATCTACTGTATTTCATTTAACATCTCATACTTTGTCTTAGTTCTGGTTATTAAAAAAAAAGTTATTTCAAGGTCATATTTCCATAATGAATAGAAGTCTAGGGGTATCACGACTTCTATTCATTATGGAAATGTGATAATGGTTGTGATTTGTTACATTAGTTAATTATTTTCGTTTATATTATAACTGGGTTCTAGTATTGAACATTGTCTTGTGTAAATTAATAAGTGCAGATTTGTACAATACCTATGACAATGCAATACTAGTATGAAACTGAATGTGTGAAACAAAGCGACAATTGAAGGAACATTGTTGAAAG
Source organism: Nicrophorus vespilloides (assembly GCF_001412225.1). Lineage (NCBI taxonomy): Eukaryota > Metazoa > Arthropoda > Insecta > Coleoptera > Silphidae > Nicrophorus > Nicrophorus vespilloides. Next base: position 300,796 of record NW_017097317.1, on the reverse strand, counting down.
CTATGCTACGCTTGGTTGTAAATAAGAACCGTCGATATACTACTATAGTTGTAGTATAAAGAAGAAGGATGTTTAAGATGTGGTACGCTCGTGGTGTTTCTGCGTCGGATGAAAATAGATATGGCACGTGGTTCTCAGTCTATGGCTGGCTTGTCGTCAAGCCAGGGTCGGAATATGGGAAGGGTGGATGGGTAGTGGGTGCCCGCCTTGTAGGCAGGGGTGTCGTCGTCGGAAGACCGCAAGGGATAGGTTGCCATCATGATGGGTAACTGCAGTTTGACCTCCTTCTCGAAGCTCTTCGGTTCTATTATGAACTGCAATTAAACAAATTGATGTATTTTTGAGGGGGCAACGGCGGCGTCAGCGCCCACACCTCCTCCCGCACCGTGATTTACGCGCATAATTAAAAAGAAATGTGTACGGGGGGCGGCGGCGCCGTGATTTATAATTTTTGGAAATAAAAATCCGGAATTTATCGCGGCCGGCCGCACAAATGAAACGCTGTTTAATTAACATTTTTAGAGGGAACTTACGTATACATCATACTGGATTTTAATAAGATGACAACCTCTTAAATTCGTTGGGGGCAGCGGGGGCACGTATAGTTGCTCGTTGGTCCATTCGTCCCTTTCGCCGGGCCTGATCTTACCTCGGGTGAGGGATGCGAGCTCGCGCCTCTCCGACTGCACTACCTTGCCCTTAGCCATGTAGGTGATTGTCTCCGTAAGGGCGGCCCTGGTGCTCTTCACCGTCACTCTGCTACGATTATGCACACTAGCTGACACCCCTGGCGACATAAACAATGAGTTGAATGGATGAAGGGAGAAGACTTCTACTCACCTATACTTTCCCCCGGCACGTAACCACCCCTATCCAGCGTCACTTTACAGACGACAGGTCCCGATCCGACGCAGGCCACCCCAAACTTGTGCTCCACCTCGCACCTGAACGCTTGCTGATCGGAAACATTCTAAACTTTATATAAATATCAACAGGACAAGCTTACTGAACGACAACTTACCGCCAGTATCGATGGCTCCAAATTCAAATCGATCGGATTCATTACTATGAACACTTGCTGATTCTTATGAGTCAAACCATTAGGCTCTCTCAGAGCTGTTTTACAATAGTATTGCACCCATCCATGTTTTCCCAGGAACGTCGACGGTAATCCCAAAGGCAGTCCAAGCTTGAACGGAAAACTGTGAATTCCAGGTGACAACACCGAAGGACCCTGACCTAACACAAATAAATAAATATGTTGAAATCAGAATCAAAGCGAATTAAATTGGGAATTTGATATATAGTATTTAAAAATTGGAATCAAATTTTTTGGCATCGTTGAAAAAAAAATTCAAGCACATTCCTGAAACTGGATGGGGTGAAATTAATTAAATTCCTTATATTTTGTCACGGTTCCCCCAGTGATTATTAATTATCGGATAAACGAAATTGTATTTTACATAACTAAGCATTTCTATAAATGAAATATTTTATTATTTTTTTTGCAATATTATTACCGAAACCGAAAACCGAAATTAACCGGAAAATCGAATAGATTTATCTTTAACACTATGAACTAATTGTTACAACTAATGTATTTAAGTGCAAAAGTCATAAAAACAAAAAGCGGTTATGTTTTAATTGGCTTTGGCGTTTGGGAATTGTGTTACATCTCCTTGGATTTCCACAATAAACTTCTTGTATGTGTGTGCTTTTTTTTCTTGTTCTGAGCGTCGAAACTCTTCCATTTTTATCGCCTAATAAAAATGGCAGCGTAAAACATGTTGCATGAATTTCAATGTGAAATGATAAAAATGTAACAGAAAATAAACGCGTTATCCACACGTAGAACTCATAAGGAACGGAAAGGAAACTTTCAGGATTCCCCAACGCCGCTTCAACAACTTTCCTTGAATATCCTGAATTCATTTACTTTCTGCATTTGAATTGGATCTGTTTACTTTATTTATTGGAATATGAAAAATCAATAAAATTGTGATATAATTTATTAAAATATAAATTTTTACAAATTAAATAAATTTAAAATTATTTTTTCTTGCCTGAAATATTATTATAATTATTGTTGAATTTACAAACAAATAAAAAAAATATTGAAATTGCAATAATAATTAATATTTATTTTAACAATATTTATTATTGGCCTTCTGGTCTTTTGTCAATAGAGTATATAGTTACAAAAAGTATACAAAATATATCAGACAAAAGGATGGACAAAATGTAATTGAAAAATATTGTTTTGAATAGAAGATGAAATGTTTCGTCGATTACTTTAGGGATGATAAAATGAATTGGGAAATTAAAGTGAAAAATTTGTTATTAAAACTGCGGAAAAGTCATATATATATAGAAAGGAATGAAATGGATGTTTGCAAGGGTTTTTATTTTGTTTCTTTGCAGAGGGCAGAAATGAAACACCAGTGTGATGGTGTTAAGTTGAATGGGTTATGAAGTTGAAAAGGAAATGTGTTCCCGAGGAATGAAAGGAAGGAGAATTGGAAGGAGGAGGATGTGCTGTGTGTATAAAATATTTTGCGGGCATGAATGAATGGATGTGTTTTAGTTTTACCACATTTTCGGAAGTTAATAAGTAAAAGAAGGGAATGATGTAGGATCGCGGTGCGTGTCTACAGCCATCTGTTCACTTACCAGGTTCTCCTAGTAGCCGCATCCTGAAATCTATATAGTTCTCCCGGTCGTAGACTCGCTCCTGCCGTGGGGTGCGAACACGAACAACCCCTTCGCCAACCACATGGAAATGTAGACCTGCAAAAAGATGAAGAATGAAACAAAAAAAAAGAAGAAGAAGATGAAACGACCACAAGCGGTTTAAGTTAAAATCCGATAATTATTTAAGCGTCCAGTAGAGGGTTGAGGGTGGAAGCACCGTCGCCTTCCCTTTCCCTTCTATCTCTCTCTCTCTACCCAAAAGCCGCCCTTTAAATATCTGAAGGGAATTAAATTAAACTGACCTAATGTTTTTACTCATTAGTGTTGGACGAAGCGAAGGGAGGTCGCAAGAGCACTTTCAAAGGGCAATTAGAAAAAAAGTATGGTTAATTGCTTGAAATGTCTGGCCAAAAACTCGCATAGTTCCAATATTCCGTGTCAGCGTCAAGGTTTTAACAATAAGTTTCACTTTAAACATTACCGATTAAATAGACGCATCGATTTCCATTAGCCGCTGCCAATGGTAATATTTAATTAGTTTCCATTATGCACTAATCTCTGTACCGCATCAATACATTAATAGAGCATTAATATCGCTCCATCAAAAACCACAAAGTAAAAAGCCTAGAATCCTTTCAACTGTTTGTTCCAACAGGAATAATAAAAAAAACTATTATCATTTGCGTTCTTTTCCAATCCAGACGCGTTTTACTATTATTGTTATTACTGATTACTCCTCAATCGGCTTCCGCACGCAAGGAAATTTCCATCGCTATTTCAATGTTTCACAAAAAAAAAACATGAAATATAAATACAAAAAAAAAATATTTTGAACATAATTCATTTAATAAAATCATCGTTTCCCAAATCCACAGCATCTTAATTTTATTGCCCTTTGTATTATTATTATTATACAATAATTAGGTAATTAATTATATAAGAAAATGCTATATAATAATAACAAGTAACCGCAAATATCTACGAATTTGTTTTTGTCCTATTCAGAATATTTTGAATGAGTTATAAAACTTCTAACTTATTCACTTATCTAATTAAATAATATTATAATATGCTTTTATATGTTATAAACTGGTGATTGTTACAATAACAAACGACAAACTTTTTTTGTTTGTCGTAAATTAGTAAAGCGTTTATCTCTCATTGGATAATTAATCCACTTAATCCTAATTATGTATAGTAATTATGAATATTCCAAGTTTATTTTTAGAATTATTGCTTTATTTAATGAAAGATTAAATGATTATGAACTGGAAAAATATTTTTTTTATATAATTATGAAAACTAAACTTTGTTTTTTTTTAAATTTTGATTATAATCAATATCTAATAAGTAATTATAGAATTTATTGTTCTTTTTCAATGATCGAATAAATCAATTTCTAATTCATACTAATTTTGATTTTTTTTCCTAAATATTTCAAGTAATTAGAAAATGTGTTTTAATAAAATTACTAAAAATAAACTTGTAATTTTTATTCATTTTAATTATATTTAAAATATTAACTTTTAGTTTTAAATCTACTCCAAATATACTTAAGCAAATTTGTTATTCAGAAAAATAAAAGACCAAAACATTTTTTCTTTTGTATTTTCATTGGTAAATAGAAACTATGAAAAAATATGCGTTTTTTTAGATGTAAAAATTAATGGTCACGTTAATAATATGGAGTGATTTGAAAAATTTTTAGAAAATATGTAAAATCTGCACTTAATGATGGAGTTGAGTTGGGTGGTTGTAAAATATATATAAATAAAAAAAAAACTATTGGAATGAATACGAATGTGAATAAAAAAATCTGGAGAAAAAGAAATATAAAAAAATGGGAGATCCGATGATAAGAACGGGGACAGAAAATTAGTTCAATATTCAACAGTTCCTCCAGAGACATTATTAAAATCAAAAGGAAAAGAAGATTAATATTTATAAGGAGTCATCTCGGAGGCAAAAGGAAATATCTTGATTTTATATACAAATTCTATTTTATTCAGAAAAACATCGTCCTTCGTATTTCGTGCGCTCCTATATCGACGTCTGTCCCGCTCCTTGCCGCGAACTTGTTTCTTTTAAAAACCATTAAAAAAAATATATATACTGAACCGAACGTTCGCCCGTTTTAAATGAAAAGTGATAAAATAATAAATCTCCTAGTGGCGGGCGTCCCTTTCACATACCCAACCAACCCCCGAACAACCACCCTTCCGCACATTGATGCCGCCTTCAGTCCTTCGACATAGTTCCTTCGCCTCTCCTCTACGCTCCTTCTTACTTCCTCCTTTTTTTTTGGAAGCTGCAAAATAAATCTCTTTGTCTTCCTTTATGCATCGTACAGCCCGAATACAAATAAGATCATGTGGAAAAATTAACTTCCATCCCTCGTCGCGAATTATGTAACGCGAACCGAACAGCGTTTCAATTATCAGCCGCCACCCCCGTCGATGATCACCGCCAAATTTTCTCCACAATACGAGATCCGTACCACACCGCACGGAGCATATCTAATCAGGAACCGCTAATTTGCATCCGTCGAACTTCCGGCAACGTGTATTTATTCTGGTGCAGACTTCCCTTTAATCAACATTCAAAAAGTAATAATCTTTCTATTCCGCATCCGCATCTGAGTTAAGTTATGTTTGCAAACTGCCTCACTCTGACTGTGGCTCTTAGCGGATTCAGTTGGATGCTCGAAGGCTCCAACTTTCCTCTGAGCACATAACTAATGTAAGTTTTGAGTCAACTAAAAATCCCGTCCGCTGTTTCAATATTATGCGATGATGAGTTTAATTACACGACTCAACAATTGCTTTTAACCTCCCTGTGATATATTATACACCATAAATACATAAATTACACTTTCAGTTTATTGTTGGAACTTGAAACATATTATTAAAATTAACACAATTTTATTTATAATAAGCTTGCTAATTTGCAACAGTCATGTATGAAAAGGCAACTTTTCTCAGATTACATTTGTTCCCGGGAAACGGGAATTTTAAAATAAAATCACATTTCGTTATACGGCCAAAAAGCGTAAAGCGAGGTATGGGTGTACTTGAAAAATAACAATTAGAATTCTTACATAATGTAAGAAAGATAAGTTTTTTTATTATATTTATATGATTACCTAAAGTGAAATAGCACTTCGTGATTGCCTCTTAGAACTTTCCAACTTATTGTGATAAACACAATGTTATTAGTTACAATAGGCACGCAAACTTCAAACAAACATGTTCCACTTTAACACATTAACACCTGAAGAAAGTATTTTAATAATCCATTTACAAATATGTCATCATAACAATCCGGTCACGCAAAGTAAGCTTCGTAGCTAAGTGATGTTCAAATGCCATTTAAAAAAAAACAGCTTCTTTCAATAAACCAGATTTTGGACAATTTCACTAAAAATATTCTTGAAATAAAAATAAAGTAATTTATTGTAAAAAATATTTTGTAAATTTTTATATAAAGCATCAAAAAGTGATAATAAATAAATGTAAATAAGAAAAAAAAAATATGTAAGCATCAAACTTGGTATAATATTGATAATGTGTTACGTAAATTTGAAATTCCTGTCTGTCACTTTGCGAAATATATATTTTCTTTACAAAGTATACGAGGAGGAACAATTTTACGAAGAGAATCTAGGGTTTATATAAAATTCTTTCATCTAAAGTTTTGTTATTAAAATGTGTTCCGGCTTGAAGAAGTGGCAGAGAGATGTCGCGTCAATAAACGTCCGGAGTCAAAAATTGGGGCCCATTTATTATGAGCGTCGCGACGCACTCTCTCTCTGTGTTAGTGTGTTAGTATGTGTTTGTGCGTGTCTGTATGTGAGCGTAGCCTTTTGCCTCTCTAAAACATATTAAAGCAAAAAAAAAGGAGAAGAAGAAGGAAAAGAAACAACATCGAGAGGAAGAAGAATTGACTGAGGGAGCGGCTGAGGGAGGAAGGAAGAAAACAAACCGCTCCCAGGAATGTACACACCAGAAATTGAATTTGGCGCTTGTAAAAAAATTAATTAAAAAAATATATATTAGTTAAATTTAAATTTAAAAAAGTTGCCGTTGACAGGCGCGTATTTATCTTATGTTGTGTACTCCAACCGCGGTTCTTCCTCCTTCAAGTCCTTATTATTTTCTTCTTCTTCTTATTATTATCCTTCGCATCTTTTTACGTTATTTTATTTCTATTCCTTATACTTCTGTGCTGCTCCTGGCATCGTCTCGTCCGTGTTCCGGCCGGGCTCCACGTTCTTCGTTTTTTTTGTTGTTTCCTCCACAGCAGTGGAAACGCTGCGGTTTTACTGTTATTATTAGCGTTCGCAAGGTCTCGAGACCTATTCAGGTAATTTAAGGCAACATCTCATTTTATCTTACGTTCTAAAACTTAATAAAACTTGTAAACACTAACGTAACAGTCGGGTTTTTATTTCTCCCCAGCCGTTCGGTCCAAGAGATGGAAACAGAAGCTGAAGGAGAAAATATGCAGAAGGATATCCCCTTACGTCCTTCTGGCTCTTGCAGGATCATTGCAACTGCATCCACGATTTCCAAATGTGCATGCATTCTTTACCACGTCATTGCGTGTTTATTGTTTCCTGTGGTTTACATCAGAAGTTTCAGTATTACGTACAAAATTACATATATAGGTAACACAATTAATTTAACATATGATTTTCTAATGTAGAAATCCAATTTCTTAAGACAATTTATAAATAAGAACAAAATATGTTTTAAGTATATTTCAAAGTTTATATATACAAAGTTTATTTATGAGTATTATTTTAAATACAAAATTACATACGTAAAACAAAGCCCTTATAAGCATGTAGAAGTAATGTAGTGTAGCTAAGAAATTTGGTTAAAAATGTTGTTTTACGAATTATTGTTTTAGGAAACAATTATTAAAACGAACGTAAAAAAAATATTGACAATATTGTCATGTGTTACAAACAGATGTTTTGAAGTAGTTAAATATTAATCCGTTTTGAATCGTTTTAATTTGGAAGGGTACTTATAAATTGAATTGATGTGTCAATTTAATTGACAAACTGAAAGTGTTTTAATTTCGGCGGTGCGTTGAAATATTGGGAGTACAGTGATGAAATGCAATCGAACATGTATCGATGGCATCCCGACAATGCGAAACCGCATCAATCAATCTATTAGTATGATTAGCACGTTTATAAATAGCGATTGTATTTATTTGATAGTGTTCAGGCGCTATGGAGACCACATAATTGCGGTTTAAGTCCCACATTGTCGACATTCATTAATAACATGAACATTATGAGTTTTCGACAGCGCGTAGTGCGAAGCGACGTAAATTATTAATAATTAAATTACACCTTCAATCATTTCTCATTAGCTGAATAACGTGTAAATTCAACATCCTTTCATCTCTCTTGCATTCACAATTATTTCAAAAAATATACCTTACTTGTCCTAATATAAGACGCACCCCAATTTTAAGTTAGTTTTTATACAAAAAAAAAGTGCATCTTATAGTCCGAATAATAAGCACTTATATAAGGTGCATCCCAATTCTAAGTTATTTTTTATACTAAGAATTGTTGCATTCACAATTATTTTAAAAAATATACCATACTTGTCCTAATACCAAAAATTATGCTTTTGATGGTCCGAATATTATTATATAAAATATATACCTTAATTATTATTAAAATGAAAATAATTGAAGACACTAAAAAATATTGGTAGTTTTCATACTTTACAATTTTTTTTTATAAATATTTTTTTTTAAATATATTTTAATGTTGACTTTAAATTGATTTTATTCAATACTAAATATTTATCTTTACTTAGAAAAGTTTTCTTTTTAATTTCATGAAATATTATATAAATTTTCATGTATTTTTGTGGAAAATAATTCATTAATAATAATTTATTTGGTGCCTAATTTGTAGCATTCTTGGATATCTACTAGTACGCATAAAATTGGACTTAAAAACGTAACAAACGTTCAAATTGTATTACTACTACACTATAGACACAACATTATAGAGTTTAATTAAAACTAAAAATAAAGACTAATGATTTATTTACATTTGAGAATACTAAGTAAGTCAATTTAGTTTTTGAATACTTAGTTCACGTTTACTAGACACCATAACACAAATATAGAAGGTAGGTCAAGAAGAATTTACCAAGGTAAATTGTATTATACTTATAGCCTTACTTTGTTCAGTCTTCTCAGCTACAAAAATTGATGTTTCAAGGACATCAAAATATTTGCGTACATTGAAGTTAGTTTTTATATATTTACAGAAATAAATACATTTATTCAATAAAGACCAAACTCTACAATGTTTATCCAAGGAAGTAATGAAAAATAACCAGATATAAATTGTTTCTGCGTTTTGTGAAGAAAAAGTGTGTGTATTTAAAGTGCTATTAAAGTAATTCGAGCAGACGGATTTTTTGGGTGTCTGGCAATTCGTGATTGGAATTTTCCCTTAGTCCGGATGGTTTCGATAAGATCTTCGCGAAGTGGAAGGACTCCGTCCTTGTTGAACATTTAATGGCAAACGGTAGAACATTAAGTCTTGCACTCGTGCAGGGTCCGATATTTTTGCGCCATAATATGTCCCCGGCGGTTTCAGAGCCGCAGCCATAACGTTAGCCTGTATTCAAGTTGCGACTTCCTAAAGTTACCTACTAATGGACGAGCCCAGAACTCCACATTCTAAATAAACAATAACGCTGATCGCGAAAACAGACATATGTGTATTGTAGCAAATCCGGACCATATGATGATTTTGAGTTGGACTAGTTCGCATGGGTCATATGAGGTGAACTATGGGTATGGGTGGTTTGTGCAGCGGTACGAAGGGTTGAGGGGATGGTATGAGACAACAGAGAGCGTCGCGACGCGGCTCGGCTTACTCGTATTGATTTTTCCGCTTTATTTCCATATTTCAGAAGATGTGTCATATATTTTAAAAGCCTCTTAAAAATGCACATTTTCATTTCAATTACCCCGGGTTATTTGAACTTATTACACTTATTTAGAACCGCATATAAAACGTCGAACTCAAAGAGATAGATGGCATCCCACAATTTTAGAGATTCCGCGCACTCTGTACACATACACTTCCATACATTCACATACAAACTTACACACATACATACGCACACATGGCCTCTCCAATTCCGCACATATTTTCCCCCGCTTTTTTCCACTTCCATCCCTTCTTTTTACATATTTTTTTTTGGTAAATCAGTTAAAAAATATTCCGGGATGAAAGAGAAATGCATAAATTATATGTGTATGTGCCGGTGTATGTTTGAGGATCCTTTGAATTCTACCCCCATATACGTTGAACGCATTTATTTTGGTGGCCAAAACCAAAAAGTTGCTAAATTTTAATTACTACAAAATAAAACATATACAAAAATAAATAAATAAAAAGTCGTTACTCAATTAAACTTATTAAAAGATTTAAATTTAAAGTATGCAAAAAAAACGTATACATTCGTTGAATAATATGATTTTTTTTAAGGTACATAAATGTTCGTTTTAATTTATTTTTATTTAAACCGTGTAAAAGCAACAACGTGTAAAAAAAATATCGTGTAAAATGAGGGATAGGTTATTTTCAACATTTATTTTTTTTAAATATTGTAAAAACGAAAACGTGTAAAGAAAGGACAGTCTAAAACGAGGGAAACGAACAACTTTGAGTAATGAAAAAAACATTAAAATAACATTCCCCAATTATTCAATTACATTATAATAAATAAATAAAAATAAACCAATATGCTTTTCAAATATTTATGTAAAACTATATTTAAATAAAACAACTCATACACAACTTAATTCCAGTACATAATTTATATGAATGAAATTTAGATTGCGGTTTTATTACAATTATGTTAGCATTTAAATCAAACTAAATTTCAAAGGGGATTCAAAACGTTTGATCTTTTGCGTTTATTAGGCTGCCATACAGTCCAGCACATTTATATACGAATCAAATATATCAACATATTCCATGGACAACGTTTTAGTTAAACTTATTCAATTATTTCTATTTTTTATTACTTTATTATTGATGATATAAATTTATAGATTATAAATTTATATAAGCTTTTTCAAATCTTGTTTTATATACTAATATTACATATGGAATTTTGGATAATTGGGCCAAATATACTAGTCCAAATAGTTGTTTTCTTGTAGTAATTAAAGATCACGTTTGATTAATTATGGTTCATTTAGTATATTTTTCTTGTGCTGCTGTTTCTGAGTAGTTTGTTGCCGAAGATTCTTATAATACATAAGGCGATGGACTTTTCTCCACTCTTCAGTGTTTTAATCCGATTCCGGAGCCCATAACAACACGGTCTCGTAAACTTCACTTAAAAGTACTTACGTCATGTTCCCCTTGGCATGAATTTATACCCGTAAACTTGTCAACCTATATTAGGGGCTGTACTAATGACAATATCTAAAACAAATAATCAATAAAGCCGCAACCACTAACATCCCTTATTACATCTAAATACACCCCTCACTTTCACATTCTTTAAAAGAAAAAAACTTTAAAGTAAATTGCAAAAAAATGAAAGCAGAATCTTTAATTTAATTTTAATTTAAAATTGTCTACTAAATGTATACATTTTATACCTTGTATCAATTTCACAATATCAATTACATAAACATTATTGTCAACTACAATATCGACAAAAAAATCACTTAGTTATCTTACTTTTTCTCGTTATGCAATTTATTTGCGCGAACAAACATTTTTCGCGCTCCAATTAATAAAATTTTCGGGCATTATTCTCTATATATATATTGTCCCCCTCTTGCATCCTGATGGTTGACAGGTATTATTGGTTTATAAATTTATTCATCACGGACGCGCACAAAGATGTTAATAATGGTGGAATGCTAGGGGGAGCGATAAAAGCGGAAATTTACATCCGCCTGGTTTTTATTTATTCTGTTCTTGTGAACTTTGTTTAATTTCCTTCTCTATTTTTTATATAACTTTTTTTTTTTGGTGCACAACCCTTCATTTGGTCCCACTTGTTTTAGGGGTTTTATTGAAAACAAAATTTAGTCCGAAAGTATGGATTTCCTTAGATCAATAATTTATAAATCTTTCTTTTATTTATTTTGTTTTTTTTTTCTGAATTTTCAAATTTTTATTTTATATTTCATTTTGCACCTTTCATTTGTACCAATTATTTGTACCTTTTGATTTCAACATAAAATTGTCCGAAATTATAAAAATTCTTTGCATTAATAATCTATTACAGCCACAAAACTTAGAGGAAAGTAAGTGATGTTTGTTGTCATTTATATAATTTAATTTACTGAAAAATTTACTTTCTTCTTTCTTAACTTTCATATCTTTTGTAGTCTGTTTTGATTTTTTTTGCTGCATACTTAATTCTTTATATATAATGAATAATCTATTACATCTATGAATCTAGTAGCAAAGTAAATGATGCTTGTTGTTATTGATATAGTCTAGGTTTTGAGACAGGAATTATTTTATTTATTTCGTTCATGTGAAGTTTCTTTATTTTTTTTTTGTAAAATCTACTATCAAATAAAAATATTATTTTTATTAAAGTCAAAAAACATATAAAGTTGGTCTTAGAAAATGGATTGGTTTGGATCAATAATCTATTACGGCGATGAATCTTGTAAGCAAAGAAAGCAGCGATGCCTGTTGTTATTCATATAATCTAGGTTCCGAGGAATGACACCGGCAGTTGTAAAGGAATTCCACAAAGCGCGTTTTACCTGTACTACCAAAAACTTATTAAATTGCGTATGGATTTTTCTTTCTTTCCGACGAGACACGTCGCGAATCCATATATAATTTAATATACAAATACTTGCAAACGCTGGGACGTCTGTGTTATCCAACATCTCCACGCAGTGTGCATGTGTATGCAGCAACAGATACATACATGCATGCAGAATGTTCAATTAAGCTAGAGCCTTTTATACGAACCTTCAGGTAGGTTAGAAAGGTTCATGCACAATTTGCGCGATTTCAAAGAGCGGGAACACAATCAATGTCGATCGTGTTAAATGAGTTGCACTTGTATTGAAATTGAACGATTAAAGGTGTTTCCTTTGAATCCTGCGGTCGATTTAGCGTAGGTTGTCTCCGGCGTGGGAAGCTATTTCGCAACACGGAGCGCCAAAGCCGTTCCGGATGTAGGGGTTGGTGGCACACAACCCCCCAATTGTGAAATTAGCAAATTCAATTGGGATCCCTCCTAAATGGCTGCACGCGAAGATTTCAGATGGAAGCGTGAAAGTGCAGCAGGCAGAAGCAGCATAATCGTCCATTGCTCGCTCTCTCGGTGACGTAACGCGACGGTTTCGTAATTCGCTTTATTGCTAATACCATCGTTCGAAGTTACATAAAGCAAAGGCGTGTGTGTGTGTTGTTTTATTTTTTTATTCTATTCTTTTCTCTTTTTTACTTGTGGAATGTTCTGTTCCATTGTGGGAAGAGGCAGGAGCGCGCCTCGGAGTTGAATTTTTTAAAAGTGTAATTCAATTCGGGATGGAAATGGTTTCATAGTGTGTACATAGAGTTGTGCCCGGTTTTGTTGTATCACTGGGGACGGCGCAAAGAAGGCCAGAGGCGAAGAATATGATGGGCTCATCTAATATTCTTACCGAGTGCGGGTGTGTCATCCTGCAGTTCGATGAGTACGCGGCCAGACAGGAACTGGCCCGGGAAGTACAGCAGGGACGTATTGTCGAACAGGATTAAGAACTTCAATAACTTCCTAGGCATCTTCTTCTTTTGTTATTTGTTTTTTTTTAATTCGGTGGTCTGCTGCTGCTTCTTCTGTTGTTGTTTATTGTATTATTACTACCGCATTACCGCACTTACACCGTCGTATCGGTTGGTAGGTAGGTAGGTAAGGTAAGGTATGGCTCTTGGTATGACTCTCGCACCGTTACTAACCGTCGTCGACTTACCTGGTCCGGACGACCGTATACAGCCACGGTCGCGGTTTCACTTTCCCTCTCCTTGTCCCACCGACCCGCTCCACACCTCCTCTATGCCCATACCTGAGTCCGCTTCTCGGAATACCAATGCCATGCATAATTTCATAACATTTTTTGGTCCGTACCTCGACGCTCGGTAAACAAATAACTTACCATTTACATTCATCCTCTTCTGTTCTACAAACCATCATCTACAACGCAGATCTTTAAGACTTCCAAAACAGGTGGATTTTCTCATAAACTTCCTGAATAGAATAATATTATCTTAAAGTGTATTCACTCCTAAATGTAACTTCATTAATATTCGCATTTTGACAATCTACTTATATAATTAATAATATTATTAATATTATTGAAATAAAAAATAATTTAAAAATATGATTTATTTATTGATCTAAAATTCTGTCCATTTAATAATATAAAACGTCTAATTTTGTATTTAACACCAAGCCAACAACGCGCGTTTTTTTAAATTACGTTTAGAATTTCCTGTATACAATTTTAATGTAAAAAATACACTGAAAACGCATAAAAAAGTACATAAAACGTTTCTAATTAAAAGAAAATATTTTGTTCACTAGAATCTCATTCTATATTAAGATATATGTTTTTTTTTGTTGAAACAATCATTTGACGGTTGCAATAGGTATACATGAAATGTGGGTAGGTTTAGTGTTAAATACATTTATTTTTGTATAAAAAAGTTAATTAATTTTAAAAAAATGTAGGATAATATTTTGTTCCAATTCGTAAATTAAAATGTCTTAGAAGTCATGCTACATGAATGATATAAAATTATTTTTTAAGGCCAACGTTCTTTTAAAGTTTGCCAAGTGAATAAGAATGAATTTGTAAATGAGCAGAAACCGCATAATTTTCTATACAGTTTTAAGCCGCTCCTCCTTGTCATATATACGTTAAGGTTACAAATATGTACATCAATTTAGAACATAGTTAGAACTAAAAAATCAATTTGAACTTTGTGTACAAATATTTCTGTTATTTTTTTTACATTTAATACAAATTGTTTAAATTATAATATAATTATGTAATTTTTTAAATGCATTCTGATTAATTTATTGTTTTTGTTAATTTTTTTTAATAAATATTATTAATTTAATTGTTACTTTAATCATAATCTTTTACTAATATAAGTATTGACATATTATAGCTAATTTGGAAAAGTAATAAAAAGTGAAGCCAGAATAATATTTTCTGTATCAATTACAAAACGTAAAGGGAAGAAGTGAATATCGGAAGGAATACTGTAAACTTCAAATTGAATATATGCAAATATTATTGTGGTACACTTTTCGATCATAGCGGAACTCAAAATTGTATTTATTTATATATCACAGTTTTAATTGCAAATAATAAGAAAAAGAAGAAATCCTTGAAAATGCAATTTTGTTGAAATTTTAGTTGATATCATCGTAATTATAGCGAAAGTATAAATGAATCGTTTCTTTTACCTTGAAATTAATAACCGTGTCTGGAAAGTTTTTTCGTGTTTGTTTTAGAAATATCGATGCATGTAGGTGAGCACGTTTTAACCTTTAAGTAAAAAAAATATATTTTTGTAATTAAAAAAAATGTATATAAAAAATTTCGCTATATAAGACGCATATGTATATTAGAGATATCTGTATAAGACGCATATGTATATATGCACTTGTATGTTATAAGTATCTGTATATAAGAAACGTCTGTCTATAAATTATATATATTGACATTAGTAAAATGCACAAATAATAATTCGGATTATAAGACCCACCTGTATTTTTTTTAAGCAAGATATTTTCTTTACACGTTTTCGTTTTTACACGGTTAAAAAAAAATGAATGACCCATTCCTTGTTTTACACGGTACTTTTTAGACGTTTTCGCTTTTACACGGTTTAAAAAATTAAAAAATAAATGTTTAAAATAATCTATCCCTCGTTTTACACGGTACTTTCTTTTTCACGGTTTAAAAATAAATGTTTTTGCATACTTTTCTATTTACACGATTTTACATTAAAAATGTTACAATTTCGAATTACACATTTTTCTCAGAAAACTATCTACCGTGTAAATGGGTGTACTAAAGATGTAAGTGCTTTGAAAAAAAAAAAGTTCTTTTTTCTATATGTAAAAAGAATAAAATGTTTAGAAACGCTGAACTAGAGGTTGCTCAGATGGAATAACAAAACTTCGTAATTCATTTTGTTCGGCGGAGTCACGCCGCCACCCTCATTTCTTTCCTGCAAGGGATTAGGGCGTTGATCCACTCCAAAATTAGTCCAAAGACTTGGTCGTGCTTACAGCTAGCCCATCAGTTTTCCCTTTCTCCCTTTATTATTATTTTCACTCGAAAAATGCGAACAGTGTCGTTCATTTAAAACATTGTTTAATGACTATTTCAAACTCATGAACAAAATTTATAATTTCAATAATTACAATGAAAAACTTATTACCATCAAAATTTTATCATCTATTAAGATTAATTTTATATCTGGAAAAGTATGTGCGACAAATACATTATTGAGTAACCAAATTAAAGCTAAATATTCACTCTACAAAATGTATTTATTGATATTATTGTACCGTTTGTCATTTAGTTGTAATTCGTTGTCAAACTTTAAGAAATGTTAGGGGCAATTTGGTACTTGGCAAGTAATTGAAATAAATTTAATTGAAAAGCTGGCGCGGGTTGAACATGAGCGTTTGCCATCGTGTTTATGTAGTGTTTTTTTTTTCGTTTCGTTTTTATTACTATCTGTACTATAAACGAGATGCTAGTAATGGCGAATGGAGAATAAACAAAGGCAATCTGGAGGATCTGCGGTTAAAGTCATGAATTGCGTTTATCACGTGCAATGCAAAATATTGCGATGAATTTGTTGCCCTCTGTGCAGTGATATGCCAATTTGTAAATTGGATGTTTATTTGCGCGGTTTTGCTTTTAATTAATTAACTACGCTTGTGGCTTATGCAACCAGATCATCTGGTTGTATAGAATAAAAAACTACACTTTTCGTACAATTTACTTCAGTTTGTCACTTGAATTTATAACTTTTTTTTTAATAGTTCGAGTTTTAAATAATGAAGAAATAATTTTAAATAAATCAAAATATAGAAACAAAAGGATTTTCACCAACTTATTTTCTTTTTATTTAACTTTATATAAAATTTAAAATAATAACTAAATAATTAATTAATTTTAATATTTTTAGTCAAATTTTATAAATTTCTTCAAATAAATCGATGTCCCAAAGCCGACAAACCTAGTTGAAAGTAAATAACAATATTGTTTAATTTAGTTTATTTGATGTGTGAAGAGATGTTGAGAGGAAATGCACAAATAAATGTGTTGTTTAATTTTTGTAAGCAAATGTGAAAAGGCATAATTGGTATAATTGACAGAAGCAAGCACGTTCATCGCGTGTATAATGCACGTATTAGTTGGGTCAAGTTTAACGTCGACGGAAGCGCGCGCGTTGCGTTAAGGGTTATGGTCCATTTGGGGTGAGGGGGAGATCTGCTGGCCCGGCTGCACCTGATCTCGTGGTTTGATAGAGTGTCGGTCTGGTAGATTGAGTGCCAACGTCAATGTTATGGCCTTGTCAAATCGCTCGTCAGCCGACTGGATCTATTGTAACTATCGAATGAAATGTTGCGGGGTCGATTAATTATTTTCCTGTATGGCGGCCATAAATTGTCTCATTTTTATGGCGCGCCACGGACGGGAGAGGTCCTGCAAACCGATGGAAGTGCGGAAAGACAAGAATGACAGGGTCTCTGACCCACCCTTTCCCCGGCACCATTTTCGGCCCGTGCACTGAATAGCAATGAAATAACTGTACGGAACTTTCTTATATTCCGAGGAAGGGTGTCCGCTACCCAATCCCTATCCCTATCCTTCCGATCAGTATCAGGAATGTATACATATATATAGGTGGTGCTATCATAACGTATCGGTCACTGTTTCAGACTAGCGCATCCAGAATCCTGGGCCGGTTTATATTGGGACTCCATTATATGTTGAAACAAGGGCGACATTTAAAGGTCGCGCCCTGTTCGCGTTCGCACCACCATCGATAACATATAAAGGATCTGTTTATTATGGCCTTGTCAACGCTAATAGGGGCCATTGCATTATGCTAATGGCTCCAACGAAGAATAATGTCAGAGGCGAACGGCAGGGGTATCGAGTTATTAAACATCGAAGGGCGAAATGCCGCTTCCAGCAATTAGAAAACGGCCTCAAGTCGCCCATTCCCACCCTCCCCTAAATCTGCAAGAATTCCTTCCGATTTAATACAAGCGAGCTGCCCAACAACGTAGGGTGTATAAAATAAAACAGTATAAACACGCCACTGCGAGATTGAGGAAGACGATGAGCAAGGGGAAAAAAGGAATAGGAGCAAAACAAAAATGTACACGCGCAGCTTATTATTAACCCTTAACTAAAATTGCAAGAATACTAGCTTGCATCAAACAGATACCTCACATAGTTAGCCATGTCAGCAATTTCAAATATTAGCTTTCTTTCCATTCAAAATATAATTACATCCTTGCAGGATATTAAGGCGCACACAGGATTACTTTTCTATTTTATTGCATTTTCATTGATTATTCATTATTTATCCCTCCATTTTCTCGCAGCAGAGAAATTCAGCGAGACAGGAATTAATTAAAGGAAAAACTGTTTGGATACATAATGCTGTATCAAAACAATGTATATACCTTAGTTTTCATTATTATCTATAAAAAAATATCCATATTTAATAATCAAAAGAAAAACAAACAAAAAGTCTTATTTATTATAATAATTATATATTATAAAGAGTGTAATATTAATTATATACTAGGTCAAAGTAGTGGAAGAAGTTGTTTTATATATGTATTAAAATAATGATTTATAAAGAAGTTATACATAGGTATTATTAATAGTATATGGATTTATCTATTTAGGTCGAGCAATTCTGTTTTTTTATAGATTTTTTTTGGAAAGCGAAGAAATAACAATCAAAGATGATCGCGGGTCCAACACCTCGGGGTCATAACTCAGCGGGTCTCTATCGCACTCAGCCAGACCACATTTAATCCCTTAGTCCCTTGGTTTGGCCCATGCTCTCTCTCTGATAGAAACCCCTGCGCAGACACACGCGCCCTTATAAATAAATTTGTAACCGAGTCCTTTATGGGGCCGTAATCATATAAAGAAGAAATACGGTATATTTTACGATCATGGAAAACTAGCAGCTCTATGACGGGCGAGGCATAAATGTTGTATGTAAACCATTACCCGCACACAGACTTCAAGATTGGTGTTGTCGGTGAGGGCCATGCAATGGGCGGAAAACCGACCCGAGGCCCAGGGCCATTGTATTCCAATTGCGGCCCGTAGCCAGCCACCCTTCCGCCCTTCGCGCTCTTCCGCCGATCCACTGCCGCCCTCGCTTGCAGTCACAACCACAGCCTCCCGTACCTACGCATACGGCTATAAATATGCATATGAATTACGAACGATTTTACCGCCACAGGAATAACAATTTTCTCTTTCTCTAAAGCTATTTTATTTCCACCCTCCATTCTTCTCGCCAGCTCTCTCACTCTCGTGCATTCCATGCCTCTTGCTCATTTTCACACAAAGCCAAAGTCTCACAAACGCATACACAAACATATATAAACTGGATATACAAACTTTCCAGAGAATCGTATTTATTACAACCAATTAAGATTATTACAAAAAAGAGACTACCACTCAATGAGACGTATGTACGTATTTCTAATTAGATAATTATAAGTAATGATAATTAACTTACTTATAATATAATACACATCATAATTACAAAATATAATTTTTCACTATTTTTTTTATAAATGATGAAAATTTAAAAAACAAATTGGAAATTTATTATTTTTGCATTATTTTCTTTATTTACACATTAAATTAAAACTATTTTTATATTCTAATGTCAAATCTAACCTAACGATATTTTTAAAAACCCATGTAAATGTTTTTAAGAAAATCCTATTCACTTTTTTTTCAATTTCTACAGCTCGTAGCAGGCGACTCGATGACAGTACGAAGAGTGTGTAGGAAAGGTGAGACATCCAGCAGGTTCATAGCAGGCAGTGACAGTACGAAGGAAAATTCGAAAAAATCATATTTAATAAATTAAAAAAAAAAAAACTAAAAATTGTTGAAATGAATGAAAATCTGAAATGTAGATCATTTATGTTGATGTTGGAATAGTACTCGAAGCATCCCCAAAGCGCACACTTCACATTGATCCCACAAAAGACAAAGATATTATATTTTATACAATATTGAATGCAATTTGCCTTGAAGAATTCCTGTATGCTGGATATGCCCGAAAATATTTTTATAAAATAAAAATATTTTTATATTACAGAACGAATTGCCGTGTCTCTATAATACTGAACATACATGAACAGGCAAAACTTGAACAACGAAAAACGATTTCTTCTCCCCCACATAACAACATTTATTAACTTTTATTATATTATTATGTTTCTCAATAAGCAATAGATTAGAAATGTATATGATTTAAACAAATAACTAGATAAGTCAAAAAGTTAAGTTTTAGAAAATTTATTAATAGACAAAATTAGTATTCTAATAAACTTCGTATAGATTTTACACTAGTTGCAAAAAAAGAGAATAAACTTAGAACTAAGATTCGATGATTGCACCACCACAGTGATATTGAGCATAAGCTAAGTGTATAGGATAGGGAGAAAATATTCGCCGCAAAGGGTAAACCCTTAAATTTAATAAAACCATGTCAAATTAAAAAAAATAAACTGTCAAATTTAAGTAATTTTAAATTTTCATATTTAATATTTTAAATTGTCAGATATTTTTTTTAATGAAAAATCTAAATTGATACCTGTCGAATATTATTTGTAGAAAGGATGTATGGTGCAAACCGTTGTCTCAGAAAGTGCTCTCGAAGAGAAGACCGAGTTAATCTTGGTTTGTTAGTGATGGGCAAAGCGAGGCAATCGGGGGAGAGCGGGGAAAAGTCGGGCCCGTTCGCTCGTACATTGAAAGGGACGAACTTACCCCTAATGTAATTTCTGCATTTAGGGAATAAAGGTTCGCAAAAAGGGATCGCGCGAGGGCAACTCCGCGCGGAATCGCAACTCAAACGGGTATTTTTCTGCACGGCGGTTTTCCCGTTCCATTCCATCCCTTGCAACTAACCATGTGTGTGTATGCGTATGTGCGGTTTCCATCCTTCTTTTTTTATATGCTGATACGTTGTTCACATTCACCGTAGATGGGTGTGCGTATGTATATATTCGTGTGTGTGTATGTGTGTGTGTGGATATGCGTACGTGTGTGTAATGAAAGCGCAACCACGACTTATAACTTTGTTTTCCGTGTGGCCGAGCCTTGTGATCCGCACTGAGAAAACACTCCTGCGTTCTGTGCTCTTGATGAAATTGCATTCCTGTGCAGATTTCCGTGAGGGAGGCATCCCGTTTTCTGGGGTCCCGGGAAAGCAACAGTTACTTCACTTCACGTCGCATTTGTTTCAGTGTTTGGAGGCGTGGTGTGGGCCGACGCCGCTCCCACAGGCTCGCTGCCCGGTTCGGCCACGGTCGCGGCCCCCACCGAGTGTCGGCACGCGGTCTTCCTTCAGTACAAAACCACCCCTCGTTACGATCGGGACGGCAACCCTCAAAGCCGAACGTAGTGTGCGACAGAAATACGTACCAGGACCATCGTGCAACTTCTTCGCATCATCCACCAAGTAAGTTCAAAAAACATTTATCACATAATATTTGTATTTTTTTTTATCCTAAATGCACACAAATATGAGTATTTTATTTTTAATAGCACAAACTGGAAACTTTGTTGTAGCCGCAACTTTGTTTCAAAACTAAGTTCAACAATTAACAGAAAATTGAATAAACCACTATTACGAACATTTATACGAGTTTTCTTTAAAAATGTTTTTTTTTTCACTTAATATTTTTCTTTAATAAAAAAAATCACTTGCGAAACTACAGTTAAAACTATGCAAAACTTGCTTTCGAAAATTACATACAACTCGTAAGTATTTCAAACTTTAAACGCGCAAAATATGCAACTTTCACACATAGTGAATACTTTTTATTTCATCCTAAATATTTTGATCTTTAATTATTTTCACTTCAAACTAAGTATTTTCTTATTTCTCTCTTTTTTGTTTTAAACTAAATATTTTAATATTTCAAACTTGTTCAAATTTGTTTTGGGAAATTAGATATAATTCGAATTTTTAACGCAAATTTCAAAAATATTTTTGGAAATTTGATACTTCTAAATATATTTTTATATATTATTTATTGACAATTCTATTTCGAAAAACTCGATTTAAGCAATTTGTAAGAATTTCAAACTGTCAACGCGCAAAATATGAAACTTTTAAATCTAGTTTAAAATTGCACATTTGTATTTCTCACTAATATTTACTTATTAAAATTTATGAAAACTGTGTAAAAACTTAATTTGCGGAAATATTTCGAACTTTTGTTGCGCTTTAAAAATAACTTTTAAAATTGTTTTAATTCGCACTACTTTTATTTTTTATTATTTTTATTTCACAGTATTTTGATATTTAATCTGTGTTAAAATACAAAACTTTTTTTTTGAGAAAATAAATGTTATTTTTACATTATGAAGCATACATTTTCAATAAATACTAATAGAATATATTAACCGTATTAATCCAAAATGTTACCACTTTTTAATCATTAATTTAATTATCACTTGACTTGTTACTTTTGCAATCACATTACGTAATTTGTGTAAAGAAAATGAAACGATTTCATTGAAATAAATAGGCCAGACATAGAAATAATGCATGCAGTTCTATTCAAATTTGTCTTCCATGTTATTTAGAATAAATTATTTTTGTCTTATCGTCTAGACCAGAGATCGGAATTTTCTTCACATCTTTTTACTACGTTTCATTCCAGTTCATTCATAAATAAATAGTGTGTATTTCTGAGAAATAGAAGACGACTGCGATTTTTTTTTACTGCATTCCTTCGCACTCGTAAAATATACTTTTTTTGTCAAATTTATTTTCATTCATTCAATTCTTTCAAACTTTTTTAAATAAATTCAATAAAAATCAACAATTATAAAGTAAATTCATTCAAGTATTAATTCATTTTACTCTTAAAATATCACAAGAAAAATATTGATAAAATTATTTTGATCTTTTCATTCTCAGCTTAAAATTTAATAATTTAAATAATTTCTAATTAGTTTATTTGAAGTCAAATGCGTCAAATGATTAACTGTAAAATATCCCATCAGACGCCAAACGAGTACTGGTTTTTATAATATATAACTTTACCATTTATGAAATTACTTTACCATATTTATTATAAAATTATTGATGGGACATAGTTTTTCTTTCATACTGTACTTAAACATCGGAATAAGTGTATATGGACATACCGGGTCGATTAATAATTTTTGAATATACAAACAAGTTTATATGAGAGAGAAAAAAGACGTGAGGATAAAAAAAATGGTTTTGTATAATTAATTTACACTGCCCTAATTTGTTTCGGTCCAATGTAAACATTTCTGTATATTTTTAAACGCTCAAACAATATTTATCTTTAGCGCCGACAAATTACAACAATTGTTCTGCTACTTCGAAAAAAAAGAGACTAAATAACGGACCGAGAACTTACAAAGAACCTAAATAAATCAAGCGTAGTGAAATATGTGATATTGCCTTTGTAAAACACCTTTATTTAATATTCGTACGGAAAGCAAATATATTTATTAAAATAATAATAACAAAAAAATCTGTTTGAAGTTTAAATTGAATTTATAAAATAAAGATTAGATTTTCTTATTGAATGAAAATTTATTTTTTTTGTAAAATAAAACTAATTTTTATTTTTTGGGCAATCATAATTTTCAACATGAAAGAAATAAAGAAATTTTGTAAAATTTTGTGGGAGGTTGTGGAAGTAATCTTCCAGTTAAGAGTGAATTTTCGCTTGTTTAAGTCGTCTCATTGCGGAAATTCAATTAATTCCTGGATAGAGAATAATCTTGCCGTTTCCGCTTACGTCGCAGTTACTTTCGCACCTCTTCCTTGTATCAGAAATGGATTTGCATTCGACGAGATTTCGTACTTTCCCTTCACTTTAAATGAACGTTCGATACAGGAAACTTATAAATGACGTACAGACGTTTATTTTTTTACATGATTCCGAGTAAAATGATCAAAAAATCACTTTTCACGCGAATAAATCGACAAAATCCTGGAACAAAGCAAATAAATTGATATATTCAAGATTTAAAACAGTGTATTAAAAAATTGTATTCGAAGTTTTAGAAAAGTTTACTATTTAAATTATATAATTATTAAATTAAATAATTATATAATCATGATTTTATGAATAAAAAGGTTAATTTGTATTTTCAAGGTTATTCAACTATTTTGTGAATAGAAACATATTTGTGTTGCGTTCTAGCTGATTATTCAACTGGAACAATTCAATCAATGGACATAGACGTTTGTAATTAGTAAAATTTTAACATGTCAGTCAAACTGCAATACTATTTTCACTAATCAATAAACACGTGTATTCATTAATAAATATCAATTAGATTGGAAACGAATCCCATTTATGTATCAAAACTAGATTATTTTTTTTAAGCAAATTGATACGTTTTATGAAACGGGATTACGATCAGCAAAAAAATACTCTAAATAGAAAAGTTCATTTATTTTCGCTTTTACGTGCTTACATTTTACCTTTTTCATTTAATAAAATTTATATATAGTTTACGTTTTTGTGAAATATTTTGAGAAATTGTATGTTACATGGAAATTTGTTGTAATCAAATATTTATAACAAATTATACAAAATATTTTTATAATAATTTACAAAATTCATACTAAAATATATTTTATAAATAATATTTAATCATAAATAATTATTTTGAACCTTAAATAAGTAAAAACAGTAGATAAATTTGTTTAAATATAAAAGTAAGTTAAATAAAATGCAATGGTTTTACGCAAATCCATATTTTCAATACTTTTATGTAAAAAAGCAGATTTTTTTTAAAAAACAAATAAATAAACACGTTTTGTGAAATGGAATTGTGATCAGTAAAATATCACATATTGTGAGTACAATGGAGGGTATATTTCGGTGGGTCGTGTAATTTATATGGAGTTCAATGTAAAAGCAAAAAATGGAAATACAGGGTTTTAGGAAAGCCGAAGTTAGAGAACTATCAGCCGCGCAAAAAAAAGCACATCGTATTTTTTCGCGAAGTTCGGTAAAAAGTCAGGTAACATAAAAGCGTTTAAACGGAGTTTGTGCTCGTAATAAATTTAATTCTGAAACTGTAATTCATTTCAGGCAGGAATCTGAGCAGAGCAAGCAAAGGCCCGAACCGAAGCATTTAAAAATTGCATGACACTTTCAACAGTTTAAGTGCCCAGACTTTCTGATGGAGACTTCCTACACAATTTTCGATTACGTAAATTACACACGTGGATTTAATGTATTTTGTTGTTTTATTTTTACGTCTGTCTTAAACAAAAACAAATCTTTGTGTCCTTAAACACGTGGATAAACTCTCCCTTCAGTTGCGCCTTGTGAATGAATATAAATTCATCTCTTAAGGCGTTCATCTTTATTTACGGCCTTGCAAAAAAAAAGAATAAATAACATCCGCTTTAAACGGAATTATGCAATACCGGTGCGTGTTTGGACGATGATTGCCGAATGCTTTGCTACAATGGGTCAGGGGGCATCCCCAAAGCGGAAACGGTTTACAAAACTTTTTGATCGGATTACGTGTGGAAAATAAAACAAGGCTCTACGTTTCGGACCCATTTTCAATTGAATCCCTCCCACACTGTGTGAAATTCGCGTTTTCCGATTCCGTCCTCTTTAAACGCTTCTCTTCCATGGACAAATGCGAAACCGGAAGTCGCTTGCTCGGCCTGAACGGTTTCCGGTTTCGCGAACGACGATAACTTCTCAACACTATTTATTTATGCGAGGCAAAATGCTTCTCTTTTAAAAAGTTCTTCAACTTTTTAATACACCGAAAGCATTGTCATTAGTTTAGCTATTTTTTCAAATTGCCTCCGCTTCATTCTATTCCGACGACAAATCTAATTTTAAAATGCAGTTTAAAAGTTTACTCGACGGTATAATTTCCTTTCAGCCAAAAAATCCATCTGTTCTTATATATTTTTATTTTGTCCCTATTTTCGTTTAACTTTTTCTTAAAATTCGAATCGCCAGATTCAAAGTTTATTAATTTATTATCAAAATGAGCAAATTAATTAATTATTACTCAATTTGATACTTGATGACGTATTTTTTTCATGACAGGACAACTTTTTTCAAATTTGAAAATTTGATTTCGCGATTTCGTCACCATATAAGGCAATTGACCCACAAAAAGGCGTTTCTATGCCCAAATAAGGATTGGTTTTATCATTTGACGTAGGTTCGCTTTTTTAACCATATATATGAGGATTAATCAATATCCGTTAAATATGACTTTTATTCAATTTTATTCGAAAAAAAATTCTTGTAAATGAAAATCATAAGAAAAATTACATTCAGTTCCTTTTTATTTGATAGTGGTATATCTATAATATTCATCTACAGTTTGCATTATCAAAGGTAAATGTAATTGAATAAAAAAAATGTGTATATGGAAATACGCAATTAAAATCAATTTTATTGAGTCAATTTAAAAGTAATTTGGCGTGT
The DNA here is from genome assembly GCF_001412225.1 of Nicrophorus vespilloides. Taxonomy (NCBI): domain Eukaryota; kingdom Metazoa; phylum Arthropoda; class Insecta; order Coleoptera; family Silphidae; genus Nicrophorus; species Nicrophorus vespilloides. Next base: position 274,292 of record NW_017097317.1, on the reverse strand, counting down.
CGTAAAAAAACGATTAACCATCCGATAAAAATTAAAAGCATGAAATGATAAATTCGGGAAATATAAAACGAAGCCGAGGGAAAGAAAAAAAATAAATATGTATATACATGTTTATAAATATATCGTCGGGTGAGTAGAATGAGGAAAATTTTTCAATTAGTTGGGAATTCCTTTGAGCGCATTTTTCCCTCTTTATTTATTTCTGCGGCCAATTTTTCCACCCCTGAAATTGCAATTGCCGAAGTCGCGTATTATCGATTTTAATTAGGCATTTCTTAATTATCAACTGAAATTGCAATTTTATTTACAATTAACTTTGCAAATACAATAATTTCGTTTATTATGAAAATAAAGTTAAAACAAAATAACATTACTTGTAGAAAATCTAATTAATTTCATTAAATTTATTTACAAACATTTATTTAATTTTTAATTTTAATTTATATTTATTTAAATGTAAATTAATATTAGTTCCAATTTCATTGATTGACAATTTGAAAAATAATAAAATTGTAGCAATTTTTTTTTGTTTTCACAAATTGAACGTACTGTAAATAATTATTGGACATCAAAAAATATATTTTTTTTTCAGAAATACGCGAAACGCGAAATGAATTTTAATTTGGAATGACCAATTGTCACAAACATATAGATTTTTCTGCGTCATGTTTTTACAATAAACACATTTAAATTTATAATTTCTTTCTAATTAATATTCGATACATATTCACTTTTGTATTACAAAAAATACATTTTAATAATAATATTTAGTTCAGTTATTTCTGTCTATAAAGAATATATTTGTTATTTACCTTTACAATTAAAAAAATATCAACATAATACAATTTCTTTAATTTTTTAATTTTTACAAAATTTATTCAACCGATTCTTTTTTCGGTTGTGTTGAGTATTTCTGGCAATTTGTTAAATTTTAGTTATTTAATTTCATATTTATTATTAATTTTTGTTTTATTATAAAATTATTTATTTTTTGTACAAAATAAAATTTTTGATCATTTGAATGATTTAACGAACTTTTTTTATAGAAAGTCTATTAATTTAAATCTTATTATATGAAGGTATCAGAAAGCTTAAAACTTTGGGTTGTCGTAATATTGTTTGCAGGTTAAAAGATTAAGCGATTCCCGTTAATCTCTATGGCTTGTATATTTAGCTTTATGATAATCTCTTAAAAGGGTTTAAATTGAAGATCTTCGTTTTGATTGGTTTTAATGACAAATTTAGTAATTCAATTTCGTGATTATAAATCGATTTTGGTTATTTTGTTTTAACTTATTAAATTACTTAAAATTTATTTAAAGTTGTTGCCTTATGTGGATATTACATAACTTTGACATTTTTTTATTTCTTTGTGGAACTGACTGTTATTTATTTGTTTTTGTAGTACAATTTACTAAATGTGTAATTTAAAGTGTAGAAAATATTACGAAGTTGTGTAGTTCTGCAGTGCTCGCGAACTGCAATACAAGTAAAACATTATAAACTAGGGGTGAAAAAAAAGAGAGAGAGACTAAAGTGTGAAAGTTGAGAGGGGGGTAGGTTGGATTGAAAAAGATGGGGTTTCAGAGGGATGGAATTAAATGATAATTCAATGATAAAGTTGGGGGAGTAAGTGAAGTGTAGATTTAAATAAGTTAACGAACTTCCTGGAATACCGGTGTTATTATTTGATGAGGATCGCGTTTTTGCGCGCGGATCGATGTCCACCCGGCGCCTCCACCTTAACTTCTTCGCTGCACCTCGATTGGAAATTACCGGCGAACCGGATGGATGGATACATTGTCGCCATCCACCACCACCAGAAAGTCAAATTAAGGGTTGTAATTAGGCTAAACAAATAAACTGAGGGATGCTTCTTTGAGTCGTCCTGCATTGCCATTTAATTATTTCTGGATGCACTTATGCAGATTGGGAGGACAAAGTTTATGAAGTGGCCACGGCGAGTGGCAATATCGCAGAAAGGATGCGCGCTACGTCCTGCGGAGGAGGGGAATTTATACGTGCGTTCGTGCGAATTAACTCTTAAGTGTTGCGAGCCATAATTCCGTTGATTTGTGTTGTCGTGATAAGGGGCGTTTTTGGTGTATAGCGTGTCGATGATAAACGTTGCTGACGGGGATGGCCACCCCTGTGGACGGTGTCGCCAACCTCGTCGGGGTGAAGAGGCGGCGGAGGCTGAAGAATGTTTAATTAGGACACGTTAGAAATATTATTACGGCACGGGGTTGGGGGTTGTTCCTTGGGGTCGTCGACAGTAAAAATTTGCGATCAGTAATCGTCGCAACTCGAGCGTAAATCAACATTTTTATAGTCACGGCTTTTATTAAAAGCCATTAGTTTAGGGGTGCCGTGCGCGGGACGGATGCTTGAGGGTGCGCGGTACGCGTTTCGGCACCCTCCGGAAACTTGCGGTTGTATCCTCTGGTTCCGTAACCGACGGAACATATTCTAATAAATTCATTCATTTAATATACAACAAGAACGGAAGAAAAAACGAGGTGAAAGCAACGGGGTTGAAATGGAAAGAAAGGGATGAGAGACAACGCGTGCGAGTGAGGAAGATGTTATATGTATATATATATCTGCACACACGTACATTATGTATGCCAGTTTTATTGCAATTCTGTTATGGCGAGATACAACGTCAGCAGTAACTTATATTAATTGTGGATGCGCAGTTTGTACAGTTATTAAAATCCTCACCTATGGTTTGTTTCCATGCCAAAAGTATATACCATTATCACTTATAATTCATTAATAAAAATTCAATTAAGATACTTTACTTACTTTACTCTATAAATAAACCTACTTTATACTAACATTAAGTTCTTATTATGGTTGATCCTTTGATTTTATGAATTATTTTTATTAATTGGTCAAGCAAGAACATTTTGAATTAGGTAAAAATAAATATATTTTAAATAAGCCATTGCTTAGTATTAAATTAAATTACTATAGAAAATTTAAAACCTTTTATTCTGTAAAAAGATTGGAAATGTTTCGTCGCATGTTCCTGCGTTGAAATTTTCCATTTACAGTTTGAATCTTATGTTTGTTTCGTATTTTCTTTTTGTCTGGTTTTATGTTAATAATGAAGGGAAAGTCATTTCGAATCCTATGAATGTGCGATGGGTCTGTGGAAATTCGTTGGGCCCCTGGCCGTCGCATCGGGCATCTCCCTTAAGGGCGTTTTGGGGGATGTTCGCAATCAACGCGCTCGTCCATCTTATCAATAACGTATCTTTGTAGGCACTCGTTAAATTGATTTCCCTTCCCCTGTTTGAGTATACGTCTGCATGCGTGCGCTTGTATAAGTTTTGTTATATGTGTGTATAGAGGAGAGAGAGAGTAGCCACATTAATTTCCCGTGCATGTCTTCCCTTTCCGCCCTTCGGATAACCGCATGCGAGAAATTTGCATCCAATCTTACTTAACTGTCGATATTCGCAATCCATCACAAATCAATTTCTGCACATACGCACATATGGATGGGGGTGGCGCTTATTGAATTATTCAGATATAGAAAACGCACGAAGAAACGGCCGTCCGCCGGTTCTTCAACCCTTTTGTTATGGCGATTTGATGGGTCCTTCCTTACTTCCTTCCATTCCACCATCCATCCTCGGACATACTGAATCAAAAGCGGTTTTGCGATATTTCAACATCCACCCCTCAGACCGTGCGCCATTTGGCAACTGAGAACATCTGCTCGAGTGCTTAGCCATTTACTTTTCCTCACACCAACCTAATCACCAAAATATGTGTGTTTTTGTTTTGCTTTTTTTTCTCTCTTTCACCCTCCCAATACCCTTATTTCATCCAATTACGTTCATTTTTTTTTCCTCTATCTCTCCACACAATTAGATTTATTTTATTAAAAACTCTTATATAAAAAATAAACAAACAATAACTTGCAATTACACGAAATTTGATTTTAATGTGAAAATTGTTTATTGTACCAATTTTTCAACAAAGGTTCAAATAAGTGTACAAATATTTTGATTTTGTATACATTTTTTTTTCAAACACAAATTTCTCAAAAAAACTCTCATAGTTAATTGCTTCATTTTTCATAATATTGTTATATATTAATTATATTTCAAACGATTAAATAAAATATTGGCAAATCAAATAATTTTGTATAAAGTTTAAATTTATAAGTTGTATAAAAACAAAATTGTAACGTTTCTTTTAAGACAATTTTAAAATTGTGAAAAGTAGTAAAGTAAAATATATTATATAAATAATAAAATTCAAATAAATTAGTCTATTGACCAATTATTTTTTTTTTATATAAATAATTGAAATAAAAAAAATATAAATTCAATTTTTGTTTTGTATGGATTTTTTTTTGTAATTTATTTAAATATAAATTAATTTTAAGCACAATTTAACATAAAACTTATATAAAGTTAAAAATCAGTATTTAAATATATTTAGATTTAAATTGAAATTGACATTTTTTTTACGTGTGGTTATTGAATCTGTCCGAAAAATAATTACATTTGTATATACATAGTTGAAGAAGATAAAAACACAAATTTGACATAGTTATATAAAAAAAATTGTTCATTACTGTAATGGAATTATAAAATATTAATGTATAAAATACAAATACGGGTTTTGCAAAATCAATTGCAACTATGATATATATCCTATGATATATATCCTATGATATATATCCTATGTTATATAACAGTATTATACATATATAAAAAATTAAGTAATTTATATTTCATAAATTTCAATGAAAAGTGTAAAATAATGTATTAAGTTTAAACAAATTTGTTGGACATAATTATGACCAAATGTCAGAAAAGTTTAAAAATATATAAAAATAATTAACAATATTTAATTAATTAAGTTATAATATTTTATTTTTCTTAGCTCAATACATTTGTACGATAAATTTATAAGACTTAAAGTTTATACGAAAATGTAATAATTGATAAATTTAAACTAAAAAAATCGAATGGAATTGAAAAATATTTCATGAATTTAATACTAGTACCTTAGGTATTGTATTTTTTTAATAATTCATGAGAGGTATTCGTTGTATTTTTTTATGAAAAAATTATAAAATATTTTAAATAAATTTAGAAAGAAATTTTCAAAAATATATATTTTTTTTACCTAAATAAGTTTGTAGCATAAATTTATCTGGATTTAAGTTTAAACTAAAAATTTCGAATGTAATTGAAGAACATTTCATGAATTTAATACTAATACCTTAGGTAACGTATTTATTTTTTTGAAAATAACTCACGAGGCATTCGTTGTATATTTTTTTCTGTATTGGTTGTTTCCGGAAACAAAATGTTCTACTGCGTGAGTAATAAATTGTGAGATTAATTACCGAAAAAAAAGCAACGATTTTAATTAAACGTTTGGCTTGCGATGAGAGCTGTGAGTGCTTGTATGCGTGTGTATGCAGGGCCAAAATTCGACTGTGTTCGTATGCCTTAACAGTGGGACAGAGTAATATATAGATGTTCAGGGGGTGGTGGACCGTTGGTTTTTGTGCAAAACGGGGGGTTGGGGATAGGCCAGAAAATTGCAATTGGAGAGCGTATCGAGAGAGATTTCGATCGGGTATATATCTGTTTAGCTATAATATGTTTTGTCTGGGGGGTATCGGCCATAATGACTGAATGATTGACCGACAGAGTGGTGGCTGCCTGCCGCTGACAGCGATCATTTTCCGAGTGCTAATGAAGAGTTTTTTCGCTGACGATTCCAAACTCTCTCATAGTTCATTGGCGACGTCGGCCGATCTGACGGGACACATTATTGCTGCTGACAGCATCCGCGGCCTCATTTATATAACGCGCCTCCATCCACAATAAAACAACCCCCCACCTCCACGAACGCAACGCAAGGTCAATTTGATTTGCATGTCTCTATGCTAATTATTCTTCCTAAGTATTGACAGAGTCCTAGGCTAAAGGGATGGAGAAGGCGGAGAATTGCGGGGGGAGTTTGAGAGGATGGCAATGGGTCCCTACGAAGGGCCCCCGTTTTTATTGGCGGCCCCGATGGGACTCCGACGGCCCGCGTAGTCACACCTTCTCCATGTAACGCCGTCTACATTCCCTGCACGCCGCTCCGAAATTACAAATGGATGCCATTTAATTACATTGTCTTGGCAAGTAGTTGTAAAAGTAACGGACCAGGACTTGCTAAACGAGAACCATCCGTAATCAGCCTGATTTCCTTTTATCCGCCCTCTCTCTACTCTTGTATCAACAATAGAAACAGCAAGCGCACACACGCCCAGATCCTTAATTCCCTTCGATCACAAGTATCATTTAAGTTAAACCAAACTTTAATCAGCTAAAATGTTACCACAATACATGTATAATTTAGAATTAGTTTTACGCGATTCAATGCTTCCGAAGGTTTGCACGTAAGTCGAAGAAAACACAAAATTTTGCATTTTTGGCAAAAAAAATATTTTAAATTTATCTATTGGACATACCAATAAACATATATATTTTCAGACTAAAGAAGAAAGAGGTGTTAGAGCTTAGAAAAAACTAAAAACGCGTAAGTCGAGTACTGATTGTATATTAATAGCAAAATCATACTTTTATTTTTACCAATTATATATTAGTATTTTACTATCCAGGCTAATGACCATAGCAGTTGTTGCCTTATTAAAAAATAGCATAATTCAGTATTCTACGAAATACCTAGGTATTATGGATTTTAATCGAAATGAATATTATAAAAAAAATAAATAAATTTATACTGATGTAATTTCAACATTGTTATATAATATATTTCTATTGAATATAAATATATTCGATGTCCTTTTATTTTATAAAACTTTCCAATATATTAATATTTGTAAATAAATAAATTCCATGACAGTGTTTGTTACTACTATATTTAAACCAGCAATGAACAGACAATGGAGCACAAAATTCAGTTTGTTTTGTTCCTGAATTTCTCTTGTTGAAATGACAAGGGAAACATATCAAACATGATGCGAGATAGTTCAGTCACGCGAATTTATTTGATGCACCGTAAAAACTCTATTGATATTTTTCATTGCCAAACAGTAAAATTTGAAGTGAATATTTGTAACTTAGATAATTTTCCATTATAAATTTAAAACAGTTTATTTTTCTTTCCAAGTCAATGATTTTTAGAGAAAATATATTAATATTTGTCATAAAAATTCTATAATTAAAAAATAAATTATATTTAACAAAAAGGTACAGGAAATATGTTATATAAATAACGTGTACTTAATACTTTTCCTTAACGTAATTTCATGTTTGCAGGTGTGACTAACCTGTATATTTTTTTGCAAATTGTTTTTGCTATGCATTAAATATTATATAAACAAGCTAATGCATTTTTTCTCAAACTATGTTGAAATTAAAGTATTAATTTTTATATGAAGATTGATTGAAATAAATACGAAATAAAATCATTTGTTGGACAATTTTTTCTATTATTTTAATGGTTCTTTTCTGTACTATTTTCAAATTTTGCTTAGATCATTGAAAACACGTAGTCTATAAATCTATATGTTTTATTCTACGAAAATCCAGAATCATGAGAACCTTTAAACAGCAATTACACATTTAACCGTGCTGCACGTGTACCTATATTTCCGGTGGCAGCAATAATATTGCCGGATTGCATTACATGGCCGCATAAAATGATCAACTATTCAATTTAATCACTACTAAACATTAATTAGGGGGCAGCGCTATCAATATTTTCGTTTTATAGTTAAAATTCCCCGTCGAACTCGTAAAAGCCGGACGCCATTAAATTAAGTCGAACTAACGTTTCCGGTCTGAATCCGAGTACTCACCGGCACTTTTCCATCCTACATCAAAAAAAGAAGTTTTTACATATTTTGTTGGTTACAAAACTTTACGTAATAAATAGAGGGTGAAAAAATTAGATAAACTTTGGAGATATTTAATAGCAACGACGATGGGAGATGTGAAGGAGTAGAAGAGGAAGAGGAAGAAAAAAAACGAACATTTAAAAAGCCCTGTTGCGAGTGATTTAAAGTGCGATTAAACTTTAGAGGATAAAACTGTCCGTATTTGAATGGAACTCTTGTCATTTCAAAACTTCAAAAGATTTCCGCTACATTCTAACAGACGATTTATCTGTCATTGATCAATAGATATTCCATGTTTTCTTTCCTGATTCCTTCTACGTTTTTTTTTGATATTGTCCTCATGCAATTCACCGTTTCTTTCATGTGATTTCCTTTATGTAATTGATGGATACAATTCAAATTAATACATTTTTTAATCAAAAAGATATTATTTCCATTTTTTTTTCTAACCTATTACACATCAAATCACAAAAGATTTTTGGAAGAGTATTCAATGCAAAGTTTCCTGTGTAATGAATATGGCGGATATATCCACCGCTCATTATTCATTTTCGAACATCTTTTACAAACGAATTATGTTTATATGTATATTTACATGAAGTACTTATTTTTATGAAAACTGTAAGAAAATTTCATTATTGTAAGTATGAAATATATTAAGTAGCTATAACTAAAATATTAATTTAGAACTAGAGCATTGAATGTTTGAAGGACAATAATTGAATGGATTCCTATGTACTGAAGGATAATTTTTCAGCAGCAGATGGATCTTTTTGTGAGAAAGGACGTATAACTGTGCGTCCTTGAATGAGGGTGGATGTTCGGTATAAAACAATTTAATGGATTATCTGTTAATGTGCGTCGGTCTTTAAAGGTCTGAATAGCAGCAATAGCTGTAGTGTCAGTTGGAAATGTGCACGTGTAACGTCCACTCGCACACACAACGTATACAACGTACACAAATACACCGTAAAGAGCGGAAAGCCTTGATGAATGTCCGGAATTAATATCATCGGTGATTAATGAAACGGCTGCTGAACTTTACACAATAATAGATCACAATACGCATTTCGGCCGCCCGACAAAACGGGTCACTACTGCATGTGTGTTTGTGTGCATGTTTGTATGTGTATAGATGTGTGTGTTAGATTTGGATGTGTTTGAGGGCGGGGGAGGTGGTGTGGTGTTTGCGCCCGGCGCCTCCGTCAGATCCGAGAGGGCGCGCGACCCGAGCGCCCTGTGGCATTGTCGCATCGGTCCTCCTGTCTTAAAGGGGTGGAATGATATTTCATAAATCTGCATCGGACACGTAAACCCTTAAGGCGCGAATACGTGATCGTCCAAACAAAACAAATCTCCGGGTCTGCTTACACACTCATCTCCGGATTAACCAACCCCCGGTGCCATTAATACGGCCGCAAAATTTCCATCACCCGCGGTGCAGAATTTACGGTTCCCGATATCGTCCGCAGAATGCTGTCCATTGTGTTGCGCTTCAGAAACATCCTGTTGAAATGTTAATGGAACTTTAAAGGGATTTTACTCCGGCGACCGCTCAAAGTTACAGCAAACAGAGATATTAAGTAGTCGGCCAGTGCAATAACGAACTATTACTACTTACCACAACTTCCATCCACATTACACGCCCTATGCATAACATATACATATATACGTACATGTACAAGCTCATATAGAAGAAAATCGCAAATGGAAAAGAAAATCCCGGTCTGGCAACTCGAACATCAGAAGCTGGTTTGCTTTGTTTGAATAAACCTCCGGCGACAGCGTAATTAATTATCCATTTATCGAACAGTATTATTAATCAAAGAAATTGTATTCACATCATACGTATATACTACATACACATAATGTAGTTAAACTAATTTTCAAATAGAATTGTTGATAATACCTTTAATAATTTTGCGCATTGATTCTAAAATCTTCATGTACAAAAAGATCAGATAAAATTTAATTTAATGTATAGACTTAGAACAATCAAAAGATTTAATTTAATTTATAAGTTAACAACAATAACTCACTTAGTCCGGTTTCACCTTCTTTATCAACAATTAACAATTGGTGTTTAAACTTGATTAATATCTTTTAAACATGTTGATAATTTTCCACTAACAAAATACAGAAAAAAAATACAGTGATAGGAAATATTTTTTAACTAACACTGGGAAATTGATCTTATATTGTTGTAGCTATATTATTATCGGTTTTATAATCTATCTTTTTAAAAATATTTGATATATTACTTACATAATTTATGGATTGTGAAAATTTACAATAAATTTATTTTCATTTTTTTTTTCCTTATGCAAGAATTGCATTAAAGACCTTTTTTTTAATATGTTTGCTTTAAAAACGTGTATCCTCAAATATTTGTATGTTCCAAGGAATTGGTAATCTAATTTTGTAGGTAGTATTTCCCTATTTATTTATTTTTTTGGTGTGGAATAGGGTAGGATCGATCTTTGAAACACTAAATTATTGATCAAAACTTAATGCAAAGTCAAATTGAGAGCGTATTTTGGAACTTAGTGTAAAATCGTTCATAAAATATTCCGTTTTATGGATAAAAATGCGACCATGATACGGACCAAAGTAAGACAA